>NC_083579.1:83157870-83457870 GCF_027579695.1 Neoarius graeffei | reverse complement strand
TGCCCAAACAGGAAGGGACCGCCCCCAACACTCAACCAGGTAACTCAAGACAAAAAAACCACATGATTAGTGCCAAACAAATAATATAACCTTACAGTGTTAAAATGTGTGCACCCATATAAAACAGTGTAAGGCTAAAGAAAGTAAACTAATAAAATAAATAAATAAAACAAAATGTGAACTGAGTTATTTAAGCATGATAGCACATGTGACTGCAAACAACAAAATGTGCAGCAAATCTATAATGTACCAAAAGAAATTAATAATGTGCATTGGAAGAGTGAGGGCTGATGTTACCATGTGTGGCTGGAGCCATCACACAGACATCTAGTTTTTGGGTTTGTTTACCTGACATGTTTCGACGTACGACTGTCGTCTTCCTCAGAGTGTCACCGGATGTTAATTGGTGACGCATCTTTTATCAGCTGATGTTTCTGAAGGAAGGAAGAAGGAAGGTTTCGCTATGGGAGACCCACTATCAGCCATCATGTGCGGCTTTTTCATGGAAGATCTGGAGCAGAAAGCACTCACTACAATACCAGCAGAATACAGGCCAACACTCTGGAAACGTTACGTGGATGACATACTAGAAAAAGTGAAGAGGGGACACACTCAACAACTCACCGACCATCTCAACACCATAGACAATACCAGCAATATAAAATTCACGCATGAAGAAGAAACGGAGCAGTCAATAGCATTTTTGGACTTAAAAATACATCACACAGAAGATGGGGACATCAAAATAAAAGTACACAGAAAACCCACACACACCGACCAATATTTAAACTGGACTTCCGAACACCCCATAATGCACAAAATATCAGTAGTCAGAACATTACATGAACGCACAGCAATAATTACAGATCCACAGGACAAAGAACAGGAGAAACAACATATACAACACGCACTGAAGGCATGTCAATATCCACAATGGGCAATATCAAAAGGGGCGGAACAGGTTAAGAACAACAAAACACAGAAGAAAGAGAAAAAACAAACCAACAAACAAGAACACGGGAGTAGTTGCATTACCATACATTAGGGGAATAACTGAACGCATTCAAAGAGCAATGAGGAAACACAACATTAACACACCTGTCAAACCATACACAACACTCCGTCAGATCCTGGTTCATCCCAAAGACAGAATACATCCGGACAACAGATGCAACACCATATATGAGATTCCATGTCAATTATGCAATAAAACTTACATTGGGGAGACAGGAAGGAGTTTCAACACAAGAAAAAATGAACATAAGAAAGAGTGCGAAAAGGAGACAGCTACAAGACAAACCCGAACAATAAAAGAAAAGGCACAACAGGAAAATTATAAGTCAGCTATAACAGATCACTGCAAAAGGGAAAATCATATTATGGACTGGGGGAATGCCAGAGTCATCCGCACAGAAGATAACAAACATCAGCGCTGGATCAGGGAGGCCATGGAGATCCGTAAGCGAAGCCCGAAGACCATCAACCGGGATGAGGGAGCATACATGCTCTCCCACACCTGGAGTGCCATCTTGCAGCGGACGAACAGACAGTAGAAGGCGTGACCGACCTGTCAATCCAGACAGGAAGGCCACGCCTTCAGAAACATCAGCTGATAAAAGATGCGTCACCAATTAACATCCGGTGACACTCTGAGGAAGACGACAGTCGTACGTCGAAACATGTCAGGTAAACAAACCCAAAAACTAGATGTCTGATAAAAAAGAAAAAAAAACCTGGCCCATATTTTTTGTTCTAAGGGGGATATAGACCTGTAAATTGCTATATCTATGTATTCTGGCCCTGTCTATCAGATTCTGCACCTAAAAATAGCACAAGTTTACTAACTTTAGAGATATTAACCCCTTAAAAGTGGATTTTTTAATGACAATTTTTTTGACATTCTGGGGGTCCATATCTTGGAAAGTTTTTATGTTGATGGGGTTTCAACTGATTTATCATCATATTTGGGAACTCTACTGTGTACTTAGAGAGTTTCAGGGCACTCAGAGCTTTGGTGGGGGTACAGGAGGGCCCCAAATATGGCTTTGGGACAAATTACCATTTGGTACGCCCTACTTCAGGCCATTAGTTGGCCATGTGGGCACATGATGACTGGAATGAACCTTTAACCCTATCAACAGACACCTTTTATCAAACTTTTAAGCCAATAAAAACTTTGATTATCCAACTCCTTCAATATAAACTAAGCATTTGTATATGGTACTATTTTTGCATATTTTCTGAAAAATCCTAAGTCCGGAAAGTAGGTCAACTGTTGTTTTGACTGCCTATTCATGTTTAAGGTAGTAAAAGCACACCCATATAGTGATTTTAATCTATGGGAAGATTATTTATCCCCAATACCCCATTAGTTATATTGACAATTACAAGGGATAAACCCTTTCCCGGCTGTTTCACGATGCTGTTTTTTTTTTTTTTACATTTGACACCTTTCCCTGTATCCAACCAAACTCTGACCACTATACACTTAATAGTTAAACGCATCTTTTAAACAGGAAAGGGAAAGATGCAAACAAGGGGATGATCCCAAGAAAAACATCCTGGTTGCTTTACTACATTTGTTCTGACATCCGATCTGGAAGTTAAACCTAGACTCATCAGGTTTTTTTTTTTTCAAGAAAAGGGGAAGGGGCCCCTAGCCACTCATGTGGGGAAAATTTAGGGCCCCTTCCCCTTTTCTTGAAAAAAAAAAAACCTGATGAGTCTAGGTTTAACTTCCAGATGAGATGTCAGAACAAATGTAGTAAAGCAACCAGGATGTTTTTCTTGGGATCATCCCCTTGTTTGCATCTTTCCCTTTCCTGTTTGAAAGACGCATTTAACTATTAAGTGTATAGTGGTCAGAGTTTGGTTGGATACAGGGAAAGGTGTCAAATGTAAAAAAAAAACAGCATCGTGAAACAGCCGGGAAAGGGCTTATCCCTTGTAATTGTCAATATAACTAATGGGGTATTGGGTATAAATAATCTTCCCATAGATTAAAATCACTATATGGGTGTGCTTTTACTACCTTAAACATGAATAAGCAGTCAAAACAACAGTTGACCTACTTTCCGGACTTAGGATTTTTCAGAAAATATGCAAAAATAGTACCATATGCAAATGCTTAGTTTATATTGAAGGAGTTGGATAATCAAAGTTTTTATTGGCTTAAAAGTTTGATAAAAGATGTCTGTTGATAGGGTTAAAGGTTCATTCCAGTCATCATGTGGCCACATGGCCAACTAATGGCCTGAATTAGGGCGTACCAAATGGTACTTTTGTCCCGAAGCCATATTTGGGGCCCTCCTGTACCCCCACCAAAGCTCTGAGTGCCCTGAAACTCTCTAAGTACACAGTAGAGTTCCCAAATATGATGATAAATCAGTTGAAACCCCATCAACATAAAAACTTTCCAAGATATGGACCCCTGAAATGTCAAAAAAAATTGTCATTAAAAAAATCCATTTTTAAGGGGTTAATATCTCTAAAGTTAGTAAACTTGTGCTATTTTTAGGTGCAGAATCAGATAGACAGGGTCAGAATACATAGATATAGCAATTTACAGGTCTATATTCCCCTTAGAACAAAAGATATGGGCCTCCAAAAATGCTTGCAAATCAAGTGTACAATTCCCGGACCCCAAAAGTGGGTGTGGCACCCAAACTTTGAAGGGCCAAAATTCAAAAACCATTCGAGCTAGGAAGCTAAAATTTTGGATTCTTTCATTTGACATCATAAGGCACTAAGAAAATAAATATCAGGCAAATTGAAGAGGTGTCACTGGGGAGGGTGTGTGAATTGACATGGAATGACCCTACATAAAATAAATAAAATTCATAAAAGGAAATTTGTACAGATGAGTGAACTAAAGTGCAACAGATGCTTTTGGTTTGTTATTGTGTAGTCTTATTGCTGTGGGTACAAATGATTTGTGGTACCTCGCTGTCCTGATTGGCCTCTGCAGAAATCTGTTATTAGACCTGGTGCTTCTTAAAAACTTTGGAAACAGAGGATGTGTTGGGTCAGTTAAAATTTGATCCATCTTTCTTAAAATAAGCTCATTGTACAGCTCAACTGCAGATGTCTGGTCCACACCAATAACCCGGCTGGCTGATTTAATGATACGCTGCAATTTTTTGTGGTCCTGTACGTGCATATTTCCATAGAGGTAGATTAGCCCAAATGATAATACTCTGTAAAAGTGATTTATAAAACAATTGGAGAATACTGCAGTCTAATCTAAAATCTTTGAGTTTCCTAAGAAAGAACATCCTCTGTTGTAGCTTCTTACATTTGGTCTGTGCACACTGGTTAAAACACAATCTATCGTCTATCTCTATTCCCAAATACTTGTAAGATGAGACCCGTTCTATCTGTTTGCCATTAATCTTGGATGGGGAGACAAGTATTCCTTTTTTTGCTAAAATCTATCACCATTTCCTTTGTCTTTTTAACATTGACCAATAAAAAGTTGTCTGTACACCACCTAATAAAACCCTGAACTTCCCTTTCAAAACCTTCAACGGATAAGGTGTCAGAATGTAGGAAGTCCACCAGTGCTGTATCGTCGGCGTACTTAAAAAGGGCATGAGCTGGGGAGGATGCCTGGCAGTCATTGGTGTACAGTGTGTATAAAATTGGTGAGAGAACGCAACCTTGCGGTGCTCCAGTATTAATTGTTTTCAGTGAGGAGATGTGGGAGTTAAATCTTACTTGCTGACTGCGTTCAGTTAAAAAAGCATTAATCCACAGTATGAGTCTGGGATTTACTCCTAGGTGTAGAAGCTTTCTCACCATCAAATGTGGTTGTATTGTGTTAAAAGCACTGCTAAAATCAATAAAAACAATTTTTACCAGACTCCTTGGGTGTTCAAGATGCTCATACACGTTGTTGGTCAAGGTAAGGAGCGCATCTTCGACCCCCCTCTTGGCACGGTAAGCAAACTGATTGGGGTCTAGAGAATGTGATACCTCAGAGAGAGAAGTTGGTTTAGAACGATTTTTTCAAAACACTTCATTACAGTGGATGTGAGTGCAACAGGGCGCAAGCCATTAAGTTCCCTGGGTCTGTTGTTTTTAGGCACTGGCACTATTAACGATCGTTTCCAAAGACTGGGGACCACACCAATGTCAAGGGACCATTGGAAGAGCCTTTGGAAGGGCTGTGCCAGCTCATTTGCACACATTTTTAAGGTTCCGTTGCTGATACCATCAGGCCCAGTAGCCTTACGTGGGTTTGTGCATCTAAAAAAGGATTTTACCTCATCAACAGAAATGTCCATACTTGCACCCTCAATACCCCTCACTTCCATACTAATCAAATGCTGCTCTGTTTTAAAATCATGTGTGTCAAACCTACAATAAGAATCATTTAACTCATTGGCCATGTCGAGCTCATTGTCTACTGCCATCAGATGGTTCTTAGGCTTGTAACCTGTAATTGTCTGTACCCCCCGCCATGCTCTTCTAGGGTCACTGTTGAAAAAAACCTTCAAGTTTGCATTTATACGTGGATTTACAGTCTTTAATCAGGTTTTTGATCTTTTTCTGTACATTTTTTTTTTGTCTTCTGTAGTTCCACCCGATTTAAATAGACTCTTCTTCTGATTGAGAAGTTGCTTTAATTCCGGAGTCACCCAGGGTTTATTGTTGGGGAACATTTTAATAGTCTTTTTGGGTATGATTGTGTCCTCGCAGAATTGTATATATCCGGCAATGGCAAACGCCGCATCGTTGACGTCATCTGTTATTACATTCCAATCCGTGCTCGCAAAGCAATCCTGAAGTGCGCCAGTCACGGTAGCAGTCCAGCATTTAACGTCCACGCGCCTGAGCCTGGGCACATAGGCAGGGCTTAATTTAATCATATTATGGTCCGAGTTCCCTAGACCGGGTAGTGCTTTAGAGTAAAAGGCATCCGATATGTTACCATAACAGTGGTCAAGGCAGGCTTTATCGCGAGTGGGACAAGTGACATATTGCTGGTACGTGGGTAAAAGTTCCTTTAGACTGCAAAGGTTGAAGTCTCCCATTATGAAATTAGCCGCATCAGGAGCCTCTGTCTCTGCCTGTGACACCAGTTCATGAAGCAGAGTGGCAGCAGCCTGTGTGTCGACTGAGGGTGAAATATACACAAGAAAAAGTCTGATTTGGTGTATTTCCCGAGGCAAGTGATAGGGCCTTAGGCACAGCAAAAGCAATTCAATGTCCTTTGTGCAAACTTTGTGCTTCATTGTTGTGTGCAGGGTAACAGTACTTATTGCTCACAAACACACATGCCCCCACCTCTCTTTTTCCCAGAGTTTTGATTGCGGTCCATTCTCACCAGCGTGAAGCCCTCCAGGTCAACTGATGAGTCGGGATCCGTGTCCGTGAGCCAGCTCTCGGTCAAGCAGATGAGGCAGGACTGCCGGTAGTCCGAAAGGTATTGGCTGCTGGCTTGCAGCTCATCCACCTTGTTCCTTAAACTTTGGACATTGCCCAGCATGATCGATGGAAGTGGTTGTCAGTAGGGTTGCCTTTTAATCCGCTCCCGGATCCCACCTTTCCTTCCGTGTTTCCTTGCTTTAGAGTTCTTACTTTTGACACAATCGAGTGATAGCAGGGGCGGCACGGTGGTGTAGTGGTTAGCGCTGTCGCCTCACAGCAAGAAGGTCCTGGGTTCGAGCCCCGTGGCCGGCGAGGGCCTTTCTGTGCGGAGTTTGCATGTTCTCCCCGTGTCCGCGTGGGTTTCCTCCGGGTGCTCCGGTTTCCCCCACAGTCCAAAGACATGCAGGTTAGGTTAACTGGTGACTCTAAATTGACCGTAGGTGTGAATGTGAGTGTGAATGGTTGTCTGTGTCTATGTGTCAGCCCTGTGATGACCTGGCGACTTGTCCAGGGTGTACCCCGCCTTTCGCCCGTAGTCAGCTGGGATAGGCTCCAGCTTGCCTGCGACCCTGTAGAAGGATAAAGCGGCTAGAGATAATGAGATGAGATGAGATGAGTGATAGCAGCGATGTGTCATCCAAGCAAGGGAATGCAGGAGATGGTCAGACATTCAGCAGAAATTCCCTTGTGTAGGTGATGCGATTTGCTCGGCAATCATACATATTAGAGTTGTAGCCAACTGCATGTCTGACAAGATCAACTAGAAAAGTGATCAAGATCACCAGTAGAATGACTGAGTTCAGTTTCATTTTGTAGCTTACACGCTGACGATTCAGGAACTTAAATGGTTGCTGTTTTTGTTGTGTATAAAAAGACACGATTTAAAACAAACAAAACAGGTAAGGAGACACACAACAGACCGTGTCGCCGCTCGCGCATGCGCCACATATTTAAAAAGTATACCTGCCTTTCCTGTTAATGTAATCTGTGGAATTGGCTGAAGGTTGTTTTATCTCTGTGTGTGTGCACCACCTACAGCACCTAGACACTGGGGGAGGCCATGCGCTTGCTGAAATCCGTGCACAAGCTGTTGGACAGCAGTTTCTGTTGTCGGCAGTCGTATGTACTTAGGACCAAGATGCACAGTAATCGCTTTACACACTTGTCTGATTATTATGAAAACCATCGACCTAGAGAGCCCGAATGTATTTGCCATTTTCCGTATTCTACCCTCATCAGCTAAATAATATAGGGTGCAGGCTACTTTTGTCAATACACTGACTGGGTTCCGCAGTCATCTGGCCTTCAATGTAGGGATGCAGTAACTCCACAAGCGAGAGCAGCAATGACTGCAACATTCGGAAGTTCTCGTGCCATTCCTCTGGGAGAACAACTTCATTTGTGAAGTTTAGCCACCAGGCAGCAGTTCGCCCGGGTCGGATCCAAAAGCGGCGGTGACGTTGGTAAGCAGCAAGCCTTTGTCTTGGCGGGAGGAAAAGCGCCTGAAAAACTGCAACCCTGTTAGGTTTATATAAGTATTATTCTTGACCAAGAAGGCAGTAATTTATTAAAATGGTGACAAAATTAAGGATCAACTTCGGTTCAGTTAAAAATGACCTTCTGTCTTGGCTGGACATTGTTTGGGAACATTTTGTTTATTTTGGTATGAAATGTGTATTTTTGATCAGAGATGTGTCTGAACGACGCCAAGGTCTGTTTTGATGTCAGATCGACCCACACACACTTTAATGTTGGATGTAATGGTAGCCTTATTGCTGAACAAAGAGTTAAGACTTTATATTTTTGGATTATTGCATATACTATGGCAGTGATTTAAATTTAATTGTTAGATCTAAGATGCATTCAATGATTTTAGTTTTATAGTTTTAAGTTAGTTTTATAATTACAGAATATAATTTGGGGCTGTTAAGACCTAATGTTAAGACTTCATGAGTTTAATCCTGAATCCTGTTTGACCTTTCTCTGGTGAAGTAACATTTCTTTGCTTTGCCAGACATATTCTTATTTTTCGTATGACTGTCTTTTAGGTTTGTTCTTATTTACTTATAACAGAAGGATAAAGCGGCTAGAGATAATGAGATGAGATATCTTTGTTGAAAGATTCCGTATGTGTGTAAGCAATGACCTTGTTATGATTATTTGACCTGCCCCAAGATCAAGCTGCTCACTTGCTCGCAAGTCAACCACACACACACACACACACACACATACATCTGAACACTCCATCAGAACAGTGATGTAATTAAAATGTGACCTGCTCTCTCACACACACACACACACAGATATCAAAATGATGTCACTCACTCACACCCTCCCATAGACACATACACACACACACCCCTCTCTGAGGTCACATACAAACACACACACATTCGACAGACACAATAGCCGTTTGGAGAGATTATGATTTGTTATAAAAGGTGTTTGTAATCTTTCATCTTTGGCGAGAATACTGCGATTAAACAGCAGTTAAACCGATCTCTGGTTCTCTTTTTTTGCGGTGTTCCGTCCCAGACGTCTGGGTGGTACGAGGGCGGGGGTCCCGAGAAATAAGTTGACCGATTGACCATTTCAGACTGGGTTGAACCCCAACAATTTGGTGGCCCGTACGGGGACCTCCCAATCAGGTAAGGTTTAATTGATTAGTTTGATTGGTTGGACTTCCGCCTGGTTGGAGGTCTCAGAAAAAAAAAAAACCCAGTTGTTTATTATTTTGGTTATGTTATTGGTAATCCGTGGTAGAGGCATGGGACGTTTTTATTTTGGGGATCCTCGTGGACTTTTGTTTACGGGAAGAGCCACGGGAAGATTGGTTAAACCTCGTGTAAAAGCACGGGAAGGCTATCCTCGTAATTTGTTTACGGGAAGGTGACCCTCGTGAAGTGAAGGAGCTGTCACGGGAAGAGCGCGCTTTTTATGTTAAACCCATAATAATTACCCTAATTAATCTTGGGACTGATTCCTTCGTGCCACCATGGGGGGGAAAAATTGTATTATATTAATTGTATTATTGTATTAAGGTACCCGGACCCCGAGAAAAAACCCACGGGATTGGATGAATTGCTGTGGTTTAGCATTCTACACAAATTCTAGACAATTTGGCTGGCTCAGTTTGATTTATTCTTATTCAGGTATTTGCAATCTCTAGGAGCTGTGTAATGTATCTTTAATTGTTATAGCATTTATATAAGGCATTACTGGATATGCACAGAATAATGAAACAACAAATCAGTACTCTGGACATGAACTGTGTTCCTGGTGTGCATAAATGTTAAACCTTTGGTCAATCAAACCTGTATAACCAACTTCCAAAATACTTATAAGATGCAAATTAAAATGATTTACCTAAAATTTGAATGATAATTAACAATGATATATCCCAGGTACTTTTTATTCAATATCAAATCAAGTTTATTTGTATAGCACTTTTAACAATAAACATTGTCGCAAAGCAGCTTTACAGAATTTGAACAACTTAAAACATGAGCTAATTTTATCCCTAATCTATCCCCAATGAGCAAGCCTGTGGCGACGGTGGCAAGGAAAAACTCCCTCAGACGACATGAGGAAGAAACCTCGAGAGGAACCAGACTCAAAAGGGAACCCATCCTCATTTGGGCAACAACAGACAGCCTGACTATAATATTAACAGTTTTAACAGGTATAACCCTCAACTGTCCTCATGGGGCCGTCCTTCACAGGAGCGGTGTGATAAAACTCCGACCAGACACAGGGCACCAGGATGGATCAAGCAGGTCCGAGGGGAAGAAGAGGCCAGCATCTCAATCCGAGGATCAACATGTAACTCAGAGGGACAGATTGGGGGGGGGAGAGAGAGAAAGAAAACACAGGTTGTTAGGTATGCCCTAAAAATGACAAGTATTAAATCTGTGTGGTAGGCTCGCAGAGACGAGAGTCTTTACATCAGGCATAACACACAACAATGGCATGTTAATATGGTAAAAAATATCATGACCTGCTCTGGCTGGATGCTTGATTGGGTGATGGGAGCACACTCCTCAGCAATGATGAGATGCAGATGGGACCCTTAGGGCTGGCCAAGACAATTCAGTTACATTTCACCGGGTCTGGGACATGCGACAGAATGTCTGACGGCCGATTCCCTGCAGGCTACGATAGCCAGTCGAGGTCTCCACCGTCTCCACCAAAAGATTTCCTGTTGACTCCATGTAACTCAGAGGGACAGATTTGGGGTGGGGGGAGAGAAAGAAAACACAGGTTGTTAGGTATGCCCAATGTCACCTGAATAAGTAGGAGCAGTATGCATATTGCACCGAGTACACGCAGGGACTCTGGCAACTAACTATGACAGCATAACTAAAAGGAGAGAGCCAGAAGGTAACACAGGCATGAGGGAGCCCCAGGACATAAAGCAGCCAGCCACTACACTGTCAACAAACTCGAGTGAGCAAGCGAGTGGGGACTGACAGCATCCATACATCCCAGTTTACCAAAACACTCTATGTCTGAGGACCCTCCAGATCTACTCCTTTACCTCATAAACACCATTAACAAAAGGCTTGACTAAACAGATATGTTTTCAGCCTAGACTTAAATGCTGAGACTGTGTCTGATTCCCGAACACTACTTGGAAGGCTGTTCCATAACTCTGGGGCTTTGTAAGAAAAGGCTCTGCCCCCTGATGTAGCCTTCACTATACGAGGTACCAGCAGATAGCCTGCACCTTTTGATCTAAGTAGGCGTGGCGGGTCATAGAGGAGCAGAAGTTCACTCAGGTACTGTGGTGCAAGACCATTTAGTGCTTTAAAGGTCAATAGTAGTATTTTATAATCAGTACGAAATTTGATTGGGAGCCAATGCAGTGTGGATAAAACAGGCGTGATGTGGTCATATTTTCTAGTTCTAGTAAGGACTCTTGCTGCTGCATTTTGAACTAACTGGAGCTTGTTTATGCACTTATTGGAACATCCAGACAGTAAGGCATTACAATAATCCAACCTGTAGGTAACGAAAGCATGGACTAATTTTTCTGCATCATGCAATGACATTAAATTTCTTATCTTTGCAATATTTCTGAGATGAAAGAAAGCTATCCGGGTAATGTTATCAATGTGAGTTTCGAATGAAAGACTGGGGTCAATAATCACTCCGAGGTCTTTTACTGCTGCACGTGAAGAAACAGAAAGGCCATCCAGAGTCACTGTGTAATCAGAAAACTTACTTCTAGCTGTATGTGGTCCTAGCACAAGTACTTCAGTCTTGTCAGAGTTAAGCAGAAGGAAATTAATAAGCATCCAGTGTCTAATGTCCTTAACACATTCCTCAATTCTATTAAGCTGGTGTCTCTCATCAGGTTTTGCAGAGACATACAACTGTGTGTCATCAGCATAACAGTGGAAACTAATACAATGTTTACGAATAATATCGCCCAGAGGTAACATGTATAGAGAAAAAAGCAGTGGACCCAAGACAGAACTTTGTGGAACACCAAACTTTACCTCGGTACGTCTAGAAATATCACCATTTATATCAACATACTGATAACGATCAGTTAGATAAGACCTGAGCCAGGAGAGGGCCATTCCCTTAACTCCCACAACATTTTCTAGTCTATCCAGAAGAATGGAATGATCAATGGTATCAAATGCTGCACTAAGGTCAAGCAACACAAGCAGCGAGACACAGCCCTGATCAGATGCCAACAGTAGGTCGTTTACTACTTTAACCAGTGCTGTCTCTGTGCTATGATGAGGTCTAAATCCTGACTGATACATTTCATGGATGTTATTCCTATGTAAATATGAGCATAACTGCTGTGCCACAGCTTTTTCAAGGATCTTGGAGATAAAGGGGAGGTTTGATATTGGCCGATAATTGGACAGCTGACAGGGATCAAGGTCAGGTTTTTTAATCAGGGGTTTGATAACTGCTAGTTTAAAGGATTTGGGTACATAGCCAATCATAAGAGAAGAATTTATTATTTTTAGAAGCGGTTCAATTACTCCAGGCATTATCTGTTTGAATAGATGTGTCGGTAAGGGATCTAGTACGCAAGTTGAGGCTTTTGATGTAGAGATTAATGAAAGTAATTCAGTTTCTTTTAGGGGAGTAAAACATTCTTACTGATGATCTGATACAGTTATATTAACTACAAGGTCACTTTCATTGTCTAACCTTAAAATTAGTAGTTTGAATTTTTTGTCGGATATTCTCAATTTTGTCATTAAACAAATTCATGAAGTCGTTGCTACTCCATACTGCAGGTGTGCATGTGTTGATAGTGGACTTATTCCTGGTTAATTTTGCTACAGTATTAAATAGGAATCTAGGATTATTTTTGTTATCTTCTATTAGGGAGGAGAGATATGTTGATCTCGCAGCACTAAGAGCTTTTCTATACTTCAGGAAGCTCTCCTTCCACGCCAATTTGAACACTACCAATTTTGTTTGACGCCATTTACGTTCCAATTTTCGAGTGGTCTGTTTTAATGTGCGAGTGTCATCATTATACCAGGGTGCTAATTTTTTTTTGTCTCTGACCATTTTCCTTTTAAGAGGAGCTACATTATCTAAAGTATGGCGGAATGTTGACTCTAAGCATTCAGTTGCCTGATCAAGTTCTGCAGGGGCTGACAGTGACCCAATCAAAGTTGATAACTCTGGGAGATCATTTATAAAGCTCTGTGCAGTAGTTGACGTGAATGTACGTTTAATACAGTAGCGTGGTGAGGTGCATATATTATTACTCAGACATAGTTTGAATGAGATGAGATAATGATCTGAGAACTTCAGACTGTGGAAGTATGACTATATTGTCTACGTTTAATCTAAATGTTCGTATTAGATCGAGGGTGTGACCACCATTATGGGTCGGTCCTATGACATTCTGCTTAATCCCGACTGAATCTAAGATGGACACAAACGCTGTTTTTAAAGGGTCTTCTGGGTTATCGAAGTGAATATTAAAATCTCCGACAACTAAAGCTTTGTCAAAGTCAATATTAATAATAATAAACTTTAAGAATGAATATACGGCTTCAATGTTTGACAATGTTATGTGCTCTTTTATCATCGTGGGAATTGATTATAGCTCTAAATAAACATTGAAGGGTTTTTTGTTAAAAAGAATCCGTATAACTTTATTTGTACGCCCGTATACTATGTTTATTGAATCAAATCCGTATAAAATACGGACATTCTGTATATTGTGCATTTTAATCTCAACGAAAGCTTCACTGAATCGATTCTTTAGAACAAACTCGCATGCGTGTGAATCAATTTACTTGATTCACTCTTGATTCTTGACTCAGAAACTACGGTCCTTATTTGTATTCCTGTTTTCAAATTGTAAACAATAATCACACTCTCATGCTGCATTAAATTAAAGTATGAACTTTCCTCAAACCATTACGTGTGCATGAACTCAACAAATGCAGTCCATGCGTCTGTATCGATTCGCTCGATCGAGTCATTTTTATGTTTCGTCCCGAAAAAGATCCGAATCGTTTGTGAATCTCATCACTGTTAGAGATCCTCTTCCCTTAACACAGAATGGAATCATCAGAGGAAAAATCTGCTTCTTAATCAATTAGTTTCAGCGTTTGGTGAGTAGATCATCTGCATTTTATTTTTATATTCCTTGTGTGTTGATAGTCCGAAACTTGTAACTGGAAAGTTATCAGGAAAGTCCAGAGTGGTCCGCGAGCACTCTACAGGACTATTAATGTGTTTTAATAATTAATAGTGCAGCTATTAATGCAGTTTCATGTCTAGATCTTATAAATGATGAATACGAAGTTTTCAAAATTGTGATGAACTCCAGTTCCCATGATGCTTGTGAACTGGGCATGCGCACTGGATAAAAGAAAAAGCAGCTCTTTAGGGCAAAACTCTCGTCTCATTAGATTCGGGCAGTAATTCTATGCGGTCAGACCTTAAATAATGAAATAACTGTACAAGCAAATACAACACAAAAACCATTTTTAAAAACATTTCACTTAAATTAAACAGACATGGTAAAAACAGAAGAAATATATTTAAGGCTTAGAGTTTGATTAATTCAGCCAAATCAAATATCACTTTCAGATTTGAAGATATTTATCAGGAATCATTTTTAAAATATTGAGTATTATACCACTTCCTGTTTAAAGGCATAATAAAAGGCATCAAATATATTTACCCTACATGTGAATGGAAATGCCGAAAAGTTTAATGTTTAACCTAATGTTTAATGTTGATCTAAAACATTTTAAAACTGATAGTGTAGTGGTATTTTTATTAATCATATGTAATTCTAACCTTTAAATATCCTATATACTCCTGTTTCGAACACGTTTTAGCGAAATGTGGACTTGTCTTGTAAGCATGAAATTAGTTCAACAGCAAGCTAACCCGCTCTTTACTTCATTTTTGACATTTTTTGAATAATTGTCGTCCTATTATAAATAATTTTTTGAATAATTGTTCCGTCTCTATAGTCTCTCTGTCTCTTTCTCAGTCAGCATTGAGATAAGACTCCCAGACTGTTACAGATAGCTATAATATAAACAAACAACTCATGCAAGCATGGCAGGCAAGGACAGCCACAGATATCTGCAATGGGCAGAGAAAATCATTATTTTTGGCACTTTCTCACAATAATAAATTTAATAAGCAATCTCTTTATATTAATAAGTAAATTCCATATACATAAAGTCAAAATGTCCAAGACAACCAATTCTCATTAATACTGTTAATTGAATTAAAAATGTATTTTCAGTCTCTGTCACATATCAAATCCAACAGAGAGTGCTTATCAGCTATTCAATTTTATTCAAATTACATTCAGTGAAATTGTTTGTCATTTCAATTTGCCCTGTTTTTATCTCCTTTTCTTTCTTTAAACTTATTGCTCCTTATGAGGCCAAGCTTAAACATGTTCCTCCTAATTTCGAACTATTGATATGAAATGCTTTGATTAACTGTTTGCTGAGTTTTAAACCTCCATACTTTTGCCTTTAAAAACCACAGAGGATATGGAATGGATAGGCTTTTAATGCATTTAGTTAACCATAATTTTTTCCAGCAAGAAACAGAGTTAACAAACGTTTACTTGAAAACTTTTTGTTTATAAATCGGAGACTTGGGTTTATCTTTGTTTAACCATTAAGAAAAAAACTTCATAAATTATCATGATTATGATACATTGGCTTGTATAAGTATTCATTGTCCTTGAACCTTTCCGCATTCTGTTGCACTGCAACCTGGAACTTAAATTGACATGAAACTACACAAAATATGATTTAATAAGCAGTACCTCTCTCTCTGGATGTCATCCTACAGTCTCTTCTCGAGCAAGGCGTGGTGAGACACTTTACACAAGATTTACGTAAGATTAATGAATTGATTGTTTCTTCTGTAATATCACAGGTTCCTGCCATTAATGATCTCTGTTCTGCCTTTTTTTTCACGCACATGAGGGGATAGCGTTTGGACTCAGGTTTCATTTGACTCTCCTGCTGTTTTTTTTTTTTTCAGCTGTAATTCATAACGCGCTCTGTGACCTTCTCCCTCCCTCAGGACTCAGTGGTCTGTGTTCTGGTATCTGCTGAATCACCAGAAATCTGCCAAGACACTGACGCTTGCGCCTGCTTGAACATCTGGCGCATAAGGGCTTTAAGGTTTCCAGAACCAAGGTGCAGTATTGCATGGACACTTAAGTATTTGAACTTTTGAAGTTTTGAACTTTCAAGGCTGTCATTCTAGACACAAAACGCCCTGCAGTTAAACATGCACTGATGTCTTTTCTGGGTCAGAAAATGGATCCCTGACTGCTCTTTATATGATGAGCTTCTCCGTTCTGCAATCTCTCATCACGATCCACTGCAACATCCTTTGACCTGGACTGACGCTATGGTGGTCGCTTATCACTCCCTCAAAAGCACCCTTCGTTCCGCCCCTGGGGTTACCTGCTCACTTCAAGCCCTTCCACCTCTATGCCTGTGGACACCAAGGCACAGCCTCTGGGGAGCATGGGGGGGGGAATGCATCATTGTGCGTTTTTATCCAAAACATTAGACATTGTTGCTCTAGGCTTACCTGCGTGTCTGGGGGCTGTCTCCGCATGTGCTTTGATGGTTTAAGATGCGGAAAAATTGGATTTGTCTCACCCACTGATCTTGCACTCGTCACATCAAGTTAAACAGGTGTTGCAAAATTTACAGACCCATTAAATTAACTTAAGCAGTAATTTAATAGATAATTAAATTAACATATGACTGTTTATTCTCTGTTCTACTAACAATCTCAAAATACATGTCACATCCTCTTTTGATAATGTAGGTCGCGCTCTCGCACGCCTCCTTAATTCTCGGGATGATACTTGGGATGACATTGATATTGTCTGTCTAAAAATCGTACATACTACTAGTATCAGGTCTGATCTCTCCTCCAGCCCTCTAGGGATGGGGGAAGTACTCTTTGTTTTGATGGTTCTTGTTCTAAACGGTTCTTGTTTTATAATTTATGATATTTATCAATACCTCTGTGGTTACCCTGATATTCTGCATGAGGCATACGCTCTCTCATTTGATTTGTCATCTTGATTGTGGACAAATTCTCTAAATGGGTAGAAGTTTTTCCCTGTTCTTGAGAGAACACGAAGGTAGTTCACTCGTACTCTGGCAAAAGAAATAATACCTAGTTATAATAATGATATATTTTATTTATAAGTGCCTTTCAAGGTACCTAAGAACACTGGACAGTAAAAAAAGAAAAACAAACAAAAGCAGAACAATAACAATAAAATAATAAGAAATCAATAATAATTATTGTTATAGTTATGGGGTTTCAAATGCCATAGACTCAGACAAGGGTACCCCTTTCACCTCAAAAGTCACACAAAAACTTTGTAAGTATCTCTAAACTAAACTGGTGTTTTCACATTCCTCAATCCTCTGGTATCGTAGAACGTACTAATCGAACATTGAAAGACAAATTAAGGTCAAGCAGGACACAGGTTTGGTTTTGTAATCCATAATTCATTCTGGCTGAAATTCGTGTGACACCAAGAAACTATTTTTTGGAAGAAATTATTCTCCCCTGGAAGAAGGGAACTCCGGCTCCGGGTACCTCTGATTTGAAAATGCATATGGATGAGTATTCTGCAGCCCTTATAGATAAGTTGCATAAAATTTGTACCAAGGTCAATAGTACAATATTATCTCCTCCACACACCCCTTTCACATGGGAGACAAGTGCTGGTGTGACTTTTTAGAGTAATGATTTGGACAATTGGGAAAACCTAAATATAGTGGGCCTGCAGACATAGTCGCCATTACTTTTACTGCTGTTTTAACTGATCTTTTTCCACAGTGGATCCATGCCACACGATTGAAGAAGGCTCCATAACAAAGTTGTGTTACAATAACAAGTTTGCTGCTATTAACGCTTTTTGTGTCCCTATCTAGTCTCCCTCTGGCTAGTTTTCTCTCTCTCTCTGTCTCTCTATTTCTGAGCTCTACACAGATTCGACTGAGAATCTTCAAGACGTTGTGAACAACGAGGGGAAGAGATCTTGCGCCCCGTTTGGAACCAATCATCCTCACTATAACCATGACAGTCCTCATCATGGGTTTCGTGACTTCATTGTTGCTCGGGGCAGGGCTACCCGCCCGAGCCTTCGTGACTGCTTCATCTTCGCTCGGGGCAGGGTTACCCGCACGAGCCTTCTGGACCACTTCATTGCTCGGAGCAGGGCTACCCGCTCGAGCTGGACTTCGAGACAACATCTTCTGGACTAACTTCGCTAACTGGACTGCACAAGCGCACACCACACGAATGTGTTATGTCTTTCATCTGATGCCGTCTTCTACTATTATTACACATCTCTATGCTCTGAAACTCTGTATTCTTACAGGACTCTGTTCTCACTATAGGTCGATATGCCCTATAATTCCCTTATAGTACCCTTCTAATTTCATTTTTCCCCTCACTGTTTTAGAACAAATTACTCTGAAGGAAGTAGCGTGTATTTGGGACGAATTAAGAGGTTTTGAGTTTCTCCAAGTTCTGATGAGGTGGGACGAGGGCTGATCGGGCATGCCCGCCCTCTGAGCACCAATATACGTCAAGAAGGGCAAAGATTAACTCAAGATTAATTCTCGATGTAATCACATATATGATCATGAGGTGATAATATATGGTCCTAGGATTTGATAATAGTGATACTATTATCAAAAGGGGGGGATTGTTAGGTTTATATAAGTATTATTCTTGACCAAGAAGGCAGTAATTTATTAAAATGGTGACAAAATTAAGGATTAACTTCAGTTCAGTTAAAAATGACCTTCTGTCTTGGCTGGACATTGTTTGGGAACATTTTGTTTATTTTGATATGAAATGTGTATTTTTGATCAGAGATGTGTCTGAATGACGCCAAGGTCTGTTTTGATGTCAGATCGACCCACACACACTTTAATGTTGGATGTAATGGTAGCCTTATTGCTGAACAAAGAGTTAAGACTTTATATTTTTGGATTATTGCATATGCTATGGCAGTGATTTAAATTTAATTGTTAGATCTAAGATGCATTCAATGATTTAAGTTAGTTTAAAGTTTTATAATTACAGAATATAATTTAGGGTTGCTAAGACCTAATGTTAAGACTTCATGAGTTTAATCCTGAATCCTGTTTGACCTTTCTCTGTTGAAGTAGCATTTCTTTGCTTTGCCAGACATATTCTTATTTTTCGTATGACTGTCTTTTAGGTTTGTTCTTATTTACTTATATCTTTGTTGCAGTGGCGGCTCCTGAATTTTTCAGGGGGGGCAATTTTCCCCCGTTATGTCTACACGGACCATAAATGTCCACAGGACTGAAGTAAATTGACCTAGGTAGCAAATCAATTTGCCGAACTTGTTTTTGCTTGGTAAATTCAGATATCAATATAGACAATATCTCTTCTCTCCACTAGGTGGCAACACTGAACAAGTTAAAGGTGGCAAACTAAGGTAGCCTAGTAAACTAGACCCACCCGCCTAGCGGCCAAAAATATTTTTGCCTACGAGTGGCAAATATTCACATTTAGTCTGGCTTGCCAGGCTAAAACTAAGGAAGATTCATTGTGAAGCCTCCAAAGCAAAACATTTGGCATCACGATCAATTAATATTACATTACTCATTTATTTTCTCATATTATTCCAGTATTCTATAATAAGTAGACACAAATTCTTAAGTATAAACATATTCTAATTTCTTCATTCTAAAGAATGCAATTAAAGTGGCAGGATATAAATCCAAAACAAGTGTTTATTTAAGTTTTGAAAAAGATGAAGAAAAGCATAACCATCAAACAAACGTGCAGCTTAATTGTGCGTGTGTTTTTTTTATATATGGAACTGCACCATTTTAACAACAAATAATAATTCTAAATAAATTCTGCAGTTTTTTTCCCAAGAATTCTTCCAGAAAGCCATGCCTTAAAAGGAAATTTAAAGTATTACAAGCATGTCAATGAACACAAAAGGCTTTAGTTATTTAGCTATATACACACAAGGTTACACAAGGTTTTGTAGTCAGTGCAACTTGGCTTAACAAGTTGGAAAAAGGTAAGGTGCTGCTGGCTCCAATGAACACATACTGTACAATATATAAAAACTGAAAATATACTTAATTTACACCAAGTCAGAGAGAACTTGAGGCTACTGAAATATTCCAAGCATGGCAATGTTAAACTGCCATTGGTAACACACACACACACAAACACAACTTTTACCTAGTAAATTCAAATATCAGATATCACTGTACCGTCTGCTGTGCTACTTCCAGGGTGGAAGAGAACGCAAGGGTAGCAAAAACGAGCATTGACTACATCACAGCCAGCTAGCCAAGTTTTCTGGTGGTACCAGTTCTTGTTAAAACCTCTTGAGTAGGTCTTCTCCCCCTTCGTAGACACTTGTTTGATGTTTAAATTCGGTCTAGGAGGTCCTAGCTGTTTGATTGCCGTTTTCTCCTCATTGGTATGACAACTAAAGGGAACTTCTTTCAGAGACGCTATCGTATTGTTGCACTCAACACTCGCCATCTTCTTCATAGAATGTTCACACATTTCCCACGCAAGTTGCGTTTTCCAGCCCAAAATTATGTTCAAAACCCGCTAAAATGCACTTAAAACCCCCAATCTGGCAACACTTGGGCGGCGCAACAGGCGTATGACGTAAGCACGCTGCTTGTGCGAGCACATAAAACCTAATAGAAAATGCATTGGGAGCATGATTTTCGAAAAAAACGTACGTACCATTAGTGTCAATGGGAGATTTTGGGGCAAATCTGAACCTGACAGAAATCGCCCCAAAAGGGCGTGGCTACACCAGGCGCGACCTTAGCCTGATTGGACAATGACATTACTGTTGCCGTGGTAGTAGGAGTAGATAAAAAAAAAAAAAAATCTCCCTCCCTGTTTGGGAGTGCGTCGCCCAAATCGCCCCTATTGACGAGCCGCCAGTGCTTTGTTGAAAGATTCCGTATGTGTGTAAGCAATGACCTTATGATTATTTGACCTGCCCCAAGATCAAGCTGCTCACTTGCTCGCAAGTCAACCACACACACACATACATCTGAACAGTGATGTAATTAAAACGTGACCTGCTCTCACACACAGATATCAAAATGTCGTCACTCACTCACACCCTCCCATAGACACACACACACACACACACACACCCCTCTCTGAGGTCACATACAAACACACACACATTCGACAGACACAATAGCCGTTTGGAGAGATTATGATTTGTTATAAAAGGTGTTTGTAATCTTTCATCTTTGGCGAGAATACTGTGAATAAACAGCAGTTAAACCGATCTCTGGTTCTCTGTTTTTTTGCGGTGTTCCGTCCCAGACGTCTGGGTGGTACGAGGGCGGGGGTCCCGAGAAATAAGTTGACCGATTGACCGTTTCAGACTGGGTTGAACCCCAACAGACCCTCCTCGCAGTCCTTCTCCTCTGCTCCTCATAAAGCAGTTGTAGTCCTATTTGCAAATGCAAACAAACCAAAAAAAAGTGTTTGCAAATATGTAAAAAGGACGACCACCCGTGTTGCATCCATGAGACCATCAAACCAAAATATTGAGCGCCTGACGCAAATATTGTTCTGTGACGCATATCGTGACGTCGGGAAAACCTAAAACTCCATTTTCCACTATTTACACGCAGGCATGAAAACTGTTTTCAAAGATATCCGTTTTCAGTGAACGAAACCTCCGTTTACGTGTAAATGAGAGGTGCAACCGCATAAATAAACATGCGTCTTCATAGATATCCGGCTACGTGTAAACGCACCATGAGAACGCGTGTCGCTTTATAGCTCTGCGGAACACTGGGAGCTGTTTGAGATGCACTATCTTGGGGTTTAATATTGAAGGCACGTTCACGCTGTCCCTCTTCTTCCTCGTCACCCGCTTCCTCCTTTTCATCACTTTGTTCGCACTGAACCCATTTTATAACGCCATCCAAGAAGTCTTTGTAAAACTGAAATTTTGGTTCGTACCAGTCTGTATGATCGGCCTCTCTTTCATAGTCCTCTTTTATCAATCTCTGTACTGATGCTTGCAAGTTATTAAACTCAATGAAAAATCCCTCAAATAACTTAATTTGTTTCTCAACAGTTTCTTTATCTTGGCCAGATTCAATAAGGCTGTTGATTTCGTTACGTTTATGTGTTAGAACACCAAGCTTCCCTCTGCGTGTTGCAATTAACTTACAGTTCTCATTCATTTGAGAAATCCTGGTCTTCAGTCTCTTCCTCAGTCATATTGAAACTTAACTCAAAAGCTTTAAACACAAGTTCGTTACTAACTTAAAAAGGTTGAACACAGTACAGTAGGAAAGGCAGCGCACGCACAGGCCGGTTCAGTTTGTAAAGTGCGCGCGATGGCTCAAGTTCAAATGCGAGCACGGTGGCCCGTTCAGCCTTATTGTCACCAACCAGAAAAGTTAGTCAATCCTACAAGCATGTAAATCCACATCCACAAACTCCCGACAAGTAATCCACAAGCTTGCAACAACGCATCTTCCAATCTTCCAAAACCGTGTGCCTGCTGGCGTCTCCAAGCTTCTAAACTTTCCATACACCCTTGAACACTCACACGCGCTCCGCTAATTAGCGCAGGTGAACCAATTAACCCTTTCATGTACCAGGCTCCACTTAAGGCCAACATCTCATCATCTCTAGCCGCTTTATCCTGTTCTACAGGGTTGCAGGCAAGCTGGAGCCTATGTTGCAACAGAAGGCTTGGCTCGTCTTAGAAATGGTCAATGCACGACATAGGGGATGGCGTACGAATCCCCAAGAACGTCACAAGAAAATAAATTGCTATACAGCATAATTTTTTGACACTGAATTTTCCCGATTCAGGGATTATTCTTTTGAGTACAAATTCCAACTCTGGACCCACCAGAAAGAGAGAGAGAGAGAGAGAGAGAGAGAGAGAGAGAGGGGTGGGCAGGCAGGCATCCATCCATCTATCTATCTAAATTGTATCAGTCATTGGTCAAGGGGTTGGCTTGGGAAACAGAGAATTTTGAGGTCAAAAACCGCAATCATTGCTGATCAGTGGTGAAGGTTTTGGGTTAAGAAGCAGAACATTTAGAGTTTAAGAATGCAATTATGGCTAGTTAAGTGGTTAAGGTCATGGGTCAAGAATTAGAAGGTTTTGAGGTTAAAACAGCAATCATTGCTAGTAAAGGGGTCAAGGTATTGTATACAGAATTAGAAGGCTCCGAGTGTAAGCAGCCAATTAAGCCAAGTGTATCGTATGAAGAATTGGAAGGCTCTGAGTGTAAGCAGACAATTAAGCCTAGTGGGGGTATCCAGTCAATCAGACTTGTTTTAAGGGCTATTCCCCACAACCCCCGAACCTAACCACAACCTCTACACCTAAACTTAACCGTGATCCCAGTACCTAACCCTAACCCCAACCCTCTCAACCCTTAAACCTAATCTCAACCACTAAAATCAAATCTTGGATCTAGACCTTCCCCTCATCCCGTTCCCGAACCCTGGTTGAGGACCATCAGACTGATCACCAACCCCTTCGACCAACATCCAGATTAAGGTACAGAAAGATTGTTTGCTCGGGAGTGTGGTGTCTGGGCTGTAGGGGATAAGAGAGTAGATGGACTTTGGACAGGCCCGTGCAGAACGCAGGCCCCAGCTTTTGCTGGGGCAACAGAAAACTTTCACCCTCACCCTACCCTAATCCTAACCAGAGGTAGCCTATTTTGGGGAGTGGGCCAAAGATAGCACCTTCTGGAACACCAAACTTTACTTTAGCATGCATACGAAAGTCACCATTTACGTATACAAACTGACAATGACCAGTTAAATAAGACCTGAGCCAGCAGAGGACCATTTCTTTACCTCCAATGACATTTTCTTGTCTATCCAGCAGAATGGAATGATCAGTGGTGTCAAAAGCTGCACTAAGGTTGAGCAGCACAAGCAAGGAGACACACCCCTGATCAGGAGCCATTAGTTGGTCATTTACTACTTTAACCAGTGCTGTGGCTCTACTATGATGAGATCTAAATCCTGATTGATACCTTTTATGGATGTTATTCCCATGTAGATATGAGCATAACTGTTATGCCACAGTTTTTTCTAGGATTTTGGAGATAAAAGGGAGGTTTAATATTGGCCTATAATGAATTTTGAACAAAACAATTCAGATGCAGTCGAAGTTCAGACTTTCAGCTTTAATTCAGTGGGTTGAACAAAATGACTGCATAAAAATGTGAGGAACTAAAGCATTTTTTAAACACAATCCCTTCATTTCAGGGGCTCAAAAGTAATTGGACAAATTAAATAAAATGTTCATTTCTAATACTTGGTTGAAACCCTTTGTTGGCAATGACTGCCTGAAGTCTTGAACTCATGGACGACATCAGACGCTGTGTTTCCTCCTTTTTAATGCTCTGCCAGGCCTTTACTGCAGCGGTTTTCAGTTGCTGTTTGTTTGTGGGCCTTTCTGTCTGAAGTTTAGTCTTTAACAAGTGAAATGCTGCTCAATTGGGTTGAGATCAGGTGACTGACTTGGCCATTCAAGAATATTCCACGTCTTTGCTTTAATAAACTCCTGGGTTGCTTTGGCTTTATGTTTTGGGTCATTGTCCATCTGTATTATGAAACGCCGACCAATCAGTTTGGCTGCATTTGAGCACACAGTACGTCTCTGAATACCTCAGAATTCATCCGGCTGCTTCTGTCCTGTGTCACATCATCAATAAACACTAGTGACCCAGTGCCACTGGCAGCCATGCATGCCCAAGCCATCACACTGCCTCCACCGTGTTTTACAGATGATGTGGTATGCTTTGGATCATGAGCTGTACCACGCCTTCGCCATACTTTTTTCTTGTCATCATTCTGGTAGAGGTTGATCTTGGTTTCATCTGTCCAGAGAATGTTCTTCCAGAACTGTGCTGGCTTTTTTAGACGTTTTTTAGCAAAGTCCAATCTAACCTTTTTATTCTTGAGGCTTATGAGTGGCTTGCACCGTGCAGTGAACCATTTGTATTTACTTTCATGCAGTCTTCTCTTTATGGTAGATTTGGATATTGATGCGCCTACCTCCTGGAGAGTGTTGTTCACTTGGTTGGCTGTTATGAAGGGGTTTCTCTTCACCATGGAAATTATTCTGCGATCATCCACTACTGTTGTCTTCTGTGGGCGTCCAGGTCTTTTTGCATTGATGAGTTCACCAGTGCTTTCTTTCTTTCTCAGGATGTACCAAACTGTAGATTTTGCCACTCCTAATATTGTAGCAATTTCTCAGATGGGTTTTTTCTGTTTTCGCAGCTTAAGGATGGCTTGTTTCACCTGCATGGAGAGCTCCTTTGACCGCATGTTTTATTCACAGCAAAATCTTCCAAATGCAAGCAACACACCTCAAATCAACTCCAGGCCTTTTATCTGCTTAATTGAGAATGACAAAGGAATTGCCCACACCTGCCCATGAAATAGCCTTTGAGCCAATTGTCCAATTACTTTTGGTCCCTTTAAAAACAGGGTGGCACATGTTAAGGAGCTGAAACTCCTAAACACTTCATCCAATTTTAATGTGGATACCCTCAAATGAAAGCTGAAAGTCTGGACTTTATGTCCATTATATAACTATAACTTGAATATGTTTCAGTAAACAGGTAAAAAAAAAAGCAAAATTTGTGTCAGCGTCCAAATATATATATGGACCTAACTAAGTATAAAATTTAAAATATCTTGGAAGCCATAGCTAATCAGCTGATTAACTGTCACTTCTAATTCGACACACCAAATTTCATAATAGCCAATTTCATCTCTGAAGCAGACAACTTCTGAAAAATTGGTGACCAGTGTAACATGAACAATAAAGTTCAAAGTACAGGTCATTTTCAGCCAAAACTGTAACAACTATATTTAATTTGACAACTTTAAAATCATGCAATGTCTGAGTTAGTGCACATGAAGGTCTTAAATGTAACTAAACAAGCAAACATCTTCCCACACTGTGAGCAGTGATACGGCTTCTATCCTGTGTGAATGCGCTGGTGTGTTTGGAGATTACTCTGCTGAGTAAAACTCTTCCCACACAGTGTGAATGCGCTGGTGTCGTCGGAGATGACGCTGTTCAGTAAAACTCTTTCCACACTGTGTGCAGTGATGCGGGTTCTCTCGTGTGTGAATGCGCTGGTGTGTTCGGAGATCACTCCGCTGAGTAAAACTCTTCCCACACAGTGAGCAGAGATACGGCTTCTCTCCTGTGTGAATGCGCTGGTGTCGTCGGAGATGACTCTGATGAGTAAAACTCTTCCCACACAGTGAGCACTGATACGGCTTCTCTCCTGTATGAATGCGCTGGTGTGTTTGGAGAGTACTCTTATGAGTAAAACTCTTCCCACACTGTGAGCAGTGAAACGGCTTCTCTCCTGTGTGAATGCGCTGGTGTGTTTGGAGATCACTCTGCTGAGTAAAACTCTTCCCACACAGTGAGCAGAGATACGGCTTCTCTCCTGTGTGAATGCGCTGGTGTTGTTGGATATGACTCTGCTGAGTAAAACTCTTCCCACACAGTGAGCAGTGATACGGCTTCTCTCCTGTGTGAATGCGCTGGTGTGTTTGGAGATCACTCTGCTGAGTAAAACTCTTCCCACACAGTGAGCAGTGATACGGCTTCTCTCCTGTGTGAATGCGCTGGTGTCGTTGGAGATCACTCTGACGAGTAAAACTCTTCCCACACTGTGAGCAGTGATGCGGCTTCTCTCCTGTGTGAATGCGCTGGTGTTGTTGAAGATGACTCTGCTGAGTAAAACTCTTCCCACACAGTAAGCAGTGATGCGGCTTCTCTCCTGTGTGAATGCGCTGGTGTGTTTGGAGATCACGCCGCTGATTAAAACTCTTCCCACACTGTGAGCAGTGATGCGGCTTCTCCCGTGTGAATGCGCTGGTGTAGTCGGAGATTACGCTGATGAGTAAAACTCTTCCCACACTGTGAGCAGTGATCCGGCTTCTCTCCTGTGTGAATGCGCTGGTGTCGTCGGAGAGCAGTCTGATGAGTAAAACTCTTCCCACACTGTGTGCAGTGATACGGCTTCTCTCCTGTGTGAATGCGCTGGTGTCGTCGGAGAGCAGTCTGATGAGTAAAACTCTTCCCACACTGTGTGCAGTGATACGGCTTCTCTCCTGTGTGAATGCGCTGGTGTTGTTGGAGAGCAGTCTGATGACTAAAACTCTTCCCACACTGTGAGCAGTGAAACGGCTTCTCTCCTGTGTGAATGCGCTGGTGTGTTTGGAGATTACTCCGATGACTAAAACTCTTCCCACACTGTGAGCAGTGAAACGGCTTCTCTCCTGTGTGAATGCGCTGGTGTGTTTGGAGAGTACTCCGATGACTAAAACTCTTCCCACACTGTGAGCAGTGATACGGCTTCTCTCCTGTGTGAATGCGCTGGTGTCGTCGGAGATTACGCTGCTGAGTAAAACTCTTCCCACACTGTGAGCAGTGATACGGCTTCTCTCCTGTGTGAATGCGCTGGTGTCGTCGGAGAGCAGTCTGATGACTAAAACTCTTCCCACACTGTGAGCAGAGATACGGATTCTCTCCTGTGTGAATGCGCTGGTGTTGTTGGAGATGACTCCGATGAGTAAAACTCTTCCCACACTGTGAGCAGTGATACGGCTTCTCTCCTGTGTGAATGCGCTGGTGTGTTTGGAGATGACTCTGACGAGTAAAACTCTTCCCACACTGTGAGCAGTGATACGGCTTCTCTCCTGTGTGAATGCGCTGGTGTTGTTGGAGATGACTCCGATGAGTAAAACTCTTCCCACACTGTGAGCAGTGATACGGCTTCTCTCCTGTGTGAATGCGCTGGTGTGTTTGGAGAGTACTCTGCCGAGTAAAACTCTTCCCACACTGTGAGCAGTGAAACGGCTTCTCTCCTGTGTGAATGCGCTGGTGTCGTCGGAGATCACCCCGTTCAGTAAAACTCTTCCCACACTGTGAGCAGTGATACGGCTTTTCCCCTGTGTGAATGCGCTGGTGTGTCTTGAGTGCATTCTGATAACTAAAACTCTTTCCACAATCTGAGCTGTGGTGAATTTCCTTCTGTATATCATTATGGGAAGTATCAGAATGGATATCAGTTGATGTTGGTTGACGACTGCAGCATTTGGAGGGGATCTGAAGCTTATATTTAATCTCTCCTGATTCTCGCAGTCTCACGTACTCTTCATAGTGGCATCTCTGGATATGCTTGTCGAGGTAAATTGGAGATGCATCGGAACGAGGGCATGTGGAGCATGAAAAGACTTGCAGCAGAGTGTTCTTTACTTCTGGAGAAATGAAAGGACAAAAATAAATTGAACATGAAATGCAACAAGATTATAAAATATAACAACACTAACCCAATGTAAGGAGTGCTTTTACTGAAAATCAAGATTCTACATGAATTAAGACTGAGACAAAAACAAAAGGTTGCGGACTAAGATATAGCAGCCTCTAGCTTGGAATACTGGGAGATTCAATAAGGTCCTGGAACAGCAGCTATGCACAGCATTGGCCATAGCCCCGTGGGTCTGAGCGACCAAAGGGGAGTTGTTGGTTCCTGTTGGACATCATGTCAAGTCTAGGTAATGGCAAGCCTCGCCTTATTTACATCTCATCCAGGATTGAGAAGGAAACTCAGCCCTCACATTCAAGGTTCTAAAAGATCCAAAAATGGGCCTTATTTATCAAACTGGATATGGATAGATTTATTTGCAAATCGTTTCTAGTAGCATTTATACAAGCAAATCTGTATTTTCTATCTGGATTTTTTATATGGATTAGGCTGTCAAATTTAAAACACTTATTAATTTCAATTACACACTAATTTCATGAAATTAAGTTTTGTGGGATTTTGTGAAGCCCCATATTAATGTAATTGATGAAAGCAAGCCAACATCCATAAATTAAGACATATAACAATAGTCATTTAATTTAAATGTAGGCGTATAAAAAAAAAAAGGGACACACTGCATCGGTTCAGATGGCATTCAAGTAGGTCTGCAGCAGTAGGAATTTCCTTACTGCAGTATTTGAAGAATGCCACGGTGTGATTTGTAGTACTAAAGCAACCAAACCTCCATGTGTTTAATTGTTTGTTAATTCATCAGACACTGTCTGTTCCTTAACATGTTGAAGTTCTTCAGCTGCAAGAGTTTAAAGTGCATATCCTGGACCTATTTATTTTATACATGAAAAGTATGTCCCTTTACACACTCATCCAGAAGGGTAATTTTGCACAAAACCATCTGTCGACAGCAGAAAAAAATAAAATAAAACGCGTCTGGAAAAATCCCAAGGGAGTCTGGAGCCAGATTCGTGACGTCACCTGCGGAAGCGCCAGCAGGCTGCGAGAGCTTGCACGGTTTCAGTGCACAGCCTGTGTAGACCAAGCGCTCCCATTTCTCTCTTTGTCCGGTCTTTTGGGAAACCATGAGTACTAATCCCATCATGATTGGTGTTGCTACACCCTCCTACGATACATCTGTTAACCATTTTAATAATTACGTGATGACGTTGAAGAAATTTGCAGAAAACCACCAGGTCGTTTTCTCATAAACAAACCAGTGCGGACGTAGGATTCAGAGGGAGGCGTTCCGCATGCGACAACACGAAAATCAGTGTCTGCCGGGAAATTCAAATGCCAAGTTTTTCCAGAGGCGGACCGATTCGCCTCAAATGGCTTGATTTCAACTGAATTTTTCTGGTATTGCGCAAGGTAAAAAAATTTCAGAGAATGCAGAATGTTATAGATATTTGACCAAAGTTTAATATAAAATAGGAGAATTACATTGATCTTGCTCCTGAATTTACCTGTAATATGCACTTTAAGGAGCTAAAATTTAACATAAATTAAAGAGAAGTTCTCCATGATATGACTCTTGTAGAATTATTCAGTTCAGTTGGTCGGGTTCAATGCCCGAACTGATGATCACATCATCAGTTTTTCTTTGGCTAATCAGACACAAGGCTAATCAGACACCACTCTTGCCGGAGCAGTTGGGGGTTCAGGTGCCTTGCTCAAGGGCACTTAAGTCAATCCTGCTAGTCTGGGGAATCGAACCAGCAACCTTTTGGTCCCAAAGCTGTTTCTCTAACCATTAGGCCATGACTTCCCCTTAGAATTATTGAATTCCATAAAAATACTAAAATTGTTATTGCTTGTTAAATTGCTCGATAATATAACCATCACACATGCTCCTGTAATAAAGCAAATGTGTTGCAATTGATTTGTATAATGGTTGATGGATTTGACTGACATCTGCATTATCCAATTAACAACTTTGCTTGGTTCAGACACACTGCATGTGTGTTCAACTAACTTCTTTCCAGCCAGCTGGTTATATTGCACTGAAGGTATTATAATGCCGCGCCCCAGTGTTTCTGTAATATGGGGAGGTCTGACATTATCCTATATTATGTGTTTGCTGTGACAGGGCATCCCCCCGATTTCTCCCCAATTTTCTCCCTAATTTAGCCATGGCCAATTCCCACCCATCAGACTCCTCTCCAGTATCACATAACAGCTACCAACCAGGGAGGGCTATCATGTGCTTCCTCCAAGACAAGAAACACCAGTTGACCACGTTTAACTCATACAATGTCAGGGGGCTGCAAAGCACACTCGGACGAAAGCCCAATCCACTTACTTCCTATTAAAATGTGCTTTCACACACCCAAGACTGGCCAGTGTAACTGACAGGGCAGAGAAGAGAGCATGCCATCTCTCCCTCCCAGAGAGCCCAGACAATTTTGCTCTCTTGAGCTCCCAAACACAGATGATTGTGGCGTCATCAGGATTTGAAAGCGGCAATATCTGGATGATGGGGAGGATGACGGGGACAACACTTTTCTGCTGTGCCACCTGGGATCCACAGGGCATGCATTTTACACTACTTCTGGTTAAACTGGGCATGATGAATAAAACTACAACAATATCTTGTGGTTTACTATATACAGTGGTGCTTGAAAGTTTGTGAACCTTTTAGAATTTTCTATTTCTGCATAAATATGACCTAAAACATCATCAGATTTTCACACAAGTCCTAAAAGTAGATAAAGAGAACCCAGTTAAACAAATGAGACAAAAATATTATACTTGGTCATTTATTTATTGAGGAAAATGATCCAATATTACATATCTGTGAGTGGCAAAAGTATGTGAACCTCTAGGATTAGCAGTTAATTTGAAGGTGAAATTAGAGTCAGGTGTTTTCAATCAATGGGATGACAATCAGGTGTGAGTGGGCACCCTGTTTTATTTAAAGAACAGGTATATATTAAAGTCTGACCTTCACAACACGTTTGTGAAAGTGTATCATGGCATGAACAAAGGAGATTTCTGAGGACCTCAGAAAAAGCATTGTTGATGCTCATCAGGCTGGAAAAGGTTACAAAACCGTCTCGAAAGAGTTTGGACTACACCAATCCACAGTCAGACAGATTGTGTACAAGTAGAGGAAATTCAAGACCGTTGTTACCCTCCCCAGGAGTGGTCAACTAACAGAGATCACTCCAAGAGCAAGGCGTGTAATAGTCAGCGAAGTCACAAAGGACCCCAGAGTAACTTCTAAGCAACTGAAGGCCTCTCTCACATCGGCTAATGCTACTGTTCATGAGTCCACCATCAGGAGAACACTGAAAAACAAATGGTGTGCATGGTAGGGCTGCAAGGAGAAAGCCACTGCTCTCCAAAAAGAATATTGCTGCTCGTCTGCAGTTTGCTAAAGATCATGTGGACAAGCCAGAAAGCTATTGGAAAAATGTTTTGTGGACGGATGAGACCAAAATAGAACTTTTTGGTTTAAATGAGAAGCGTTATGTTTGGAGAAAAGAAAACACTGCATTCCAGCATAAGAACCTTATCCCATCTGTGAAACATGGGGTTGGTACTATCATGGTTTGGGCCTGTTTTGCTGCATCTGGGCCAGGACAGCTTGCCATCATTGATGGAACAATGAATTCTGAATTATACCAGTGAATTCTAAAGGAAAATGTCAGGACATCTGTCCATGAACTGAATCTCAAGAGAAGGTGGGTCATGCAGCAAGACAACGACCCTAAGCATACAAGTTGTTCGACCAAAGAATGGTTAAAGAAGAATAAAGTTAATGTTTTGGAATGGCCAAGTCAAAGTCCTGACCTTAATCCAATCAAAATGTTGTGGAAGGACCTGAAGCGAGCAGTTCATGTGAGGAAACCCACCAACATCCCAGAGTCGAAGCTGTTCTGTATGGAGGAACGGGCTAAAATTCCTCCAAGCCAGTGTGCAGGACTGATCAACAGTTACCAGAAATGTTTAGTTGCAGTTATTCCTGCACAAGGGGGTCAACACCAGATACTGAAAGCAAAGGTTCACATATTTTTGCCACTTACAGATATGCAATATTGGATCATTTTCCTCAATAAATAAATGACCAAGTATATTATTTTTGTCTCATTTGTTTAACTGGGTTCTCTTTATCTACTTTTAGGACTTATGTGAAAATCTGATGATGTTTTAGGTCATATTTATGCAGAAATATAGAAAATTCTAAAGGGTTCACAAACTTTCAAGCACCACTGTAGTCAGTTTTGCAATAGCAAGATATGCAGTGGGCGGACTTCACGTGTCTCAAAGGAAGCTGATAGACTTCACCCTCTCTGGTTGGTCATGGTCATATGATCAAGAAGACCTACCTGGTTGGTGGAACAGGCCACAATGAGTTCTCTGGGGAATGCTCTAGTTATTGCAGACTGCATTGTACAACAGCTTTCATCCCAGAAACACTGGTAGGCTCAGAAACATCACGAAATGATGCAGAAAATAACATCTATAACCTCTTAGACAAAAGTAACACCTTGCTGTCTGGTTGTTCCTGTAGGTGCAGGACTGAGTTCTTTGGTGTGCTCCTCTTCATACCACACCAAGAGCTCCTGTCCTGGGCTAATGGATTGACAGCAACGATACAGAATTCCCCCTTGATACTCAAATGCCACAAGATTCTGTTCTTCTTCATTACGGGCACAATTCACATACCTAAAAGAGTGAGGCAACGTTTCAGAAAAAGGTAAAAAATTACATCAGAGTTACAGACTTGGAGAAAGCATGGTGGAGATATCAATGACATGAAGATAAAGTTCTTCCAACAAATGAGGAGCTGTAAAATCAAAATCACTAAAACGACCCAACAGCTGGTGTACTGCTCACCTCATCCAATTCACATGCGTCTCTCTTTTGGCATCGATGTATTCTTCACACTGCATGCTCCTGCATACCTGTAGAAAAATACCACATTTACATTTTTTTTATACACAAAATCAATACAGTGGGGCAAAAAAGTATTTAGTCAGCCACCAATTGTGCAAGTTTTCCCACTTAAAAAGATGAGAGAGGCCTGTAATTTTCATCATAGGTACACTTCAACTATGAGAGACAGAATGGGGGGAAAGAATCCAGGAAATCACATTGTAGGATTTTTAATGAATTAATTGGTAAATTCCTCGGTAAAATAAGTATTTGGTCACCTACAAGCAAGCAAGATTTCTGGCTCTCACAGACCTGTAACAACTTCTTTAAGAGGCTCCTCTGTCCTCCACTCGTTACCTGTATTAATGGCACCTGTTTGAACTCGTTATCGGTATAAAAGACACCCGTCCACAACTTCAAACAGTCACACTCCAAACTCCACTATGGCCAAGACCAAAGAGCTGTCAAAGGACACCAGAAACCAAGTTGTAGACCTGCACCAGGCTGGGAAGACTGAATCTGCAATAGGTAAGCAGCTTGGTGTGAAGAAATCAACTGTGGGAGCAATTATTAGAAAATGGAAGACATACAAGACCACTGATAATCTCCCTCGATCTGGGGCTCCACGCAAGATCTCACCCCGTGGGGTCAAAATGATCACAAGAACGGTGAGCAAAAATCCCAGAACCACACGGGGGGACCTAGTGAATGACCTGCAGAGAGCTGGGACCAAAGTAACAAAGGCTACCATCAGTAACACACTACGCCGCCAGGGACTCAAATCCTGCAGTGCCAGACGTGTCCCCCTGCTTAAGCCAGTACATGTCCAGGCCCATCTGAAGTTTGCTCGAGAGCATTTGGATGATCCAGAAGAGGATTGGGAGAATGTCATATGGTCAGATGAAACCAAAATAGAACTTTTTGGTAAAAACTCAACTTGTCATGTTTGGAGGAGAAAGAATGCTGAGCTGCATCCAAAGAACACCATACCTACTGTGAAGCATGGGGGTGGAAACATCATGCTTTGGGGCTGTTTTTCTGCAAAGGGACCAGGACGACTGATCCGTGTAAAGGAAAGAATGAATGGGGCCATGTATCGTGAGATTTTGAGTGAAAACCTCCTTCCATCGGCAAGGGCATTGAAGATGAAACGTGGCTGGGTCTTTCAGCATGACAATGATCCCAAACACACCGCCCGGGCAACGAAGGAGTGGCTTCGTAAGAAGCATTTCAAGGTCCTGGAGTGGCCTAGCCAGTCTCCAGATCTCAACCCCATAGAAAATCTTTGGAGGGAGTTGAGAGTCCGTGTTGCCCAGCGATAGCCCCAAAACATCACTGCTCTAGAGGAGATCTGCATGGAGGAATGGGCCAAAATACCAGCAACAGTGTGTGAAAACCTTGTGAAGACTTACAGAAAACGTTTGACCTCTGTCATTGCCAACAAAGAGTATATAACAAAGTATTGAGATGAACTTTTGTTATTGACCAAATACTTATTTTCCACCATAAGTTGCAAATAAATTCTTTAAAAATCAGACAATGTAATTTTCTTTTCTCATTTTGTCTCTCATAGTTGAAGTGTACCTATGATGAAAATTACAGGCCTCTCTCATCTTTTTAAGTGGGAGAACTTGCACAATTGGTGACTGACTAAATACTTTTTTGCCCCACTGTATATGGCTTTAAATGAGGTTTACAGAAACAAGAACAATGTCTCATGCCAATATTATTAAGCCTCATGAAGGCTGAATTAAAGGTTTTTGACTATATCGTAAGATTCACAAAACAGCTGACAAGCTCCAAGATGAATTTAGTAACTATAGGAAAATGCAGGCAAGGCTTTATCAGAGTTTAGGCAAAGGAAAGGTTTCTCATAAAAGGCTTTACTTCTGACATGGCAAAGCTGTGCTGTGAATCAGACCTCTCTGATAAATATCTGTCCCTTGTGTTTTGGTCTCTAAACAGACAGCTACAAAAATACACAACTTTAGAAGTCAGTTCTGTCTCTAAATGGGTTTTATATAAAATATTTTTTATCTGTACAAGTAATATTTATTTGGGTGCCAATGTTGTTTTAGTTCAGTGTAGCAGTGTTCATCTTTAATTTAAATGATTTTAAATTTACTTTTAGTCTTGTGTCCTGAAAATAGTAGTTACATTTTAGTCTTTTTTTTTTTTGGTCAAGATTTCATCAATGGAACTCAATTTTAGTCTATCAATGTTTTAATCATAATTTCCTCAGATAGTTGCATGGTACTTGTAAAATATGCCCTGCAGTTTTAAGAGGGCCTGTTGCAGCAGGGGTTTAGCCGGATTCCCCCCCAGCATATGGCTGTTTTTATCACTATGCAGAAGTTACAGTACTCAGCGTAAATGAGTACACCCCCTTTGAAAAGTAACATTTTAAACAATCTCAACAAACACAAACAATTTCCAAAATGTTGACAAGACAAAGTTTAATATAACATCTGTTTAACTTAGGATGAAATAAACACCGAAGATGCTTTGCTACAAGCAGAGACTGCAGGAGCAACTAAGGATGTGAAAGTTAAAGATCAAACTGGTGGAATGTTGTGGTGTTCCTAGGGACCCCTTCTGCATCCTCAGCAGGCATCTCAGGGTCACAGGTGTTTCGCCCCTAAACCTGTACACCTCTCCTGAGTGGGGCAGCAAAGGCTGAGTTAGCCTTCACCTGCAGAAGGGGTCCAGCTACGATTCCTTGACAGCCACAGCCACCTGGAACTAGTTTCGGCCACTGTGGCTATCTCCCTGATGGCCTTCCGCAGTTGCTTGGGATCAAGCCCAATCTTCTGCAGGAAACTGTGCAACGACGTTGCGGGGAAACCCCGAGCGCCGACCTCGATTGGATAGAGGGTGGCATGCCACCCGACAAGGCTCGCCTCTTCCACTATGCCCTGGTACTTAGCCTTCTTTGCCTGGTGGGATATGGCTAGCCTGTCTTCCCAGGGAACAGAGTGTTCGGCTAGGCTGACGGACTTTGAACTCCTAGAAAGAAGGATCATATCCGGTCGGAGGGTAGTTGCCACGACCTCCTGAGGAAAGACCAGCTTCTTCTTGAGATCCACGCACAGCTCCCAATCTGTTGCACAGTGCAGCAGAGATGGTAGGTTGTTGGGTCTTTTTCCCTTCGGAACCTTGCTGCCCTCTAGATGGAAGCTTGTGAATCTTGGTGGTGCTGGCGGCTGTTTGTTGACATTGCCTCTCTGCAATTCGACCCACTTGGCGACCTCGGTGAGGACTTTGTCGTGTCTCCACCTGTAGCGCCCAGCCGCGAAAGCTTTTGGGCAACTGGTCAAAATGTGGTTCAGTGTGCAGAGGCTGGCGCCGCACTGACTGCAAGATGCCTCCTGCTCCTTGCCCCAGATCTTCAAATTGCTTGGTGTGGGTCGGAGATCGGCCACAGCACGCAGCAGGAAGTTCAGCTTGCCTTGGTCAGTAGCCCACAGCTCTTTCCAAGACAGTGGCCTCTTGAGCACCTCTTCCCACTGCATCCAACGCACCTGGGAGCCCAGCCCCGCCGCTTTAATACGACGGTCTTCTTCGGCTGTCTCCCGGACCCTTTGCACCACCAAGTCCCTTCTATCTAATGTGCTGCTTTTCGCCCAGCTTTTGACGCTGTAGTTGCCGAGCCCTAAACGTCCCCGACACACAGTGCCCAAGATTTCCTGATGCCTCCAGTAGGCTTCTGCTTCCTTCACCGCTTCCAGGGGTTTCCACTTCCTGCCGCAGCTGATAGCGGTGCTTGCATGCCTGACTTTTGTGTCCTTGGAGAGTAAAAGCGTGCACGCTACCCTTGCCTTGGTTACCTTAAATTCTTCAACGATGGAGGAGCATGGTAAACGGAGTATTGATGACTTGCTGTAGAGGTTGACTGAGCTAAACGCTGGAGGGACACCCAGCCATTTCCAGATAAACCTACTACAGACTCTCTCCATTGCTTCTACCCTGGTTAGTGGGAAGTCATAAAGCAGAAATGGCCACTGGAGTCTTGGTATGATGCCATGCTGGAAGCACCATACCTTGAACCTGCCCAGCAGCAAACTCTTGTCGATTCTCCTCAGCCACTCCTTTAGTTGGGCTGAGGTGTCCTCGAGGTTCCCTCTGTCCTTCAGGGCACTGTCGTAGCTTTTCCCCAAGCACTGGATTCGCTCCTCCTGAATGTTGCATGGTACTTGTGAAATATGCCCTGCAGTTTTAAGAGGGCCTGTTGCAGCAGGGGTTCAGCCGGATTCCCCCCCCAGCATATGGCTGGTTTTGTCACTATGCAGAAGTTACAGTACTCGGCGTAAATGAGTACACCCCCTTTGAAAAGTAACATTTTAAACAATCTCAATGAACAGAAACAATTTCCAAAATGTTGACAAGACAAAGTTTAATATAACATGTTTAACTTATTACGTGAAAGTAAGGTTAATAATATAACTTAGATTACACGTTTTTTTCAGTTTTACTCAAATTAGGGTGGTGCAAAAATGAGTACACCCCACAACAAAAACTACTACATCTAGTACTTTGTATGACCTCCATGATTTTTAAATGACAGCACCAAGTCTTCTAGACATGGAATGAACAAGTTGGAGATATTTTGCAACATCACTCTTTTTCCATTCTTCAACAATGACCTCTTTTAGTGACTGGATGCTGGATGGAGAGTGATGCTCAACTTGTCTCTTCAGAATTCCCCAAAGAAAATAATTTCTTTACACCACAAAGGTGAAGGCTACAAGATGATCAGCAAAGCTTTCCTTATCAGTCAGAATACTGTAGCAAAAGTGGTCCAAAAATTTAAGAAAGATGGAACTGCAACCATCTCACAGAGACGTCCAGGTCGTCCACGGAAGTTAACACTTCGACAGGAGCTTCTTCTGATGAGAAGGGTTGAAGAAAATTGGCATGCAAGTTCACTGCAGTTACCTAAAGAAGTAGAAAGCCAAACTGGGGTGACTATTTCTGGTGACACAATACAGCGTACACTGCAGAGGAGTGGCATGCATGGATGCCGTCCACGAAAGAAGCCTCTCCTAAAGCCCAGGCACAAAAAAGCCCGCCTCGAGTTTGCCAGGGCCCATGCTGACAAAGATGACTACTGGGACTCTATACTCTGGAGTGATGAGGTCAAGATAAATGTTTTTGGAACTGATTGCTTCAAAACTGTATGGCGTCGCAAAGGTGAGGAATACAAAGAAAAATGCATGGTGCCTACAGTGAAACATGGTGGTGGCAGTGTCCTTATGTGGGGCTGCATAAGTGCTGCTGGTGTCAGGGAGCTGCATTTCATTGATGGCATCATGAATTCACAGATGTATTGCTCTATCCTGAAAGAGAAGATGCTACCATCACTCCCTGCCCTTGGTTGTCATGCACTTTTCCAACATGACTAAACACACATCTAAGGCCACTGTTGGATTTCTGAAGAAGAACAGGGTGAAAGTGATTCAGTGGCCAAGTATGTCTCCTGATCTGAACCCAAACAAACACCTATGGGGAATTCTGAAGAGACAAGTTGAGCATCACTCTCCATCCAGCATCCAGTCACTAAAAGAGGTCGTTGTTGAAGAATGGAAAAAGACTGATGTTGCAAAATGTTGCCAACTTGTTCATTCCATGCCTAGAAGACTTGGTGCTGTCATTAAAAATCATGGAGGCCATACAAAGTACTAGATGTAGTAGTTTTTGTTGTGGGGTGTACTCATTTTTGCACCACCCTAATTTGAGTAAAACTGAAAAATGTGTAATCTAAGTTATATTATTAACCTTACTTTCACGTTATAAAGTTACAGATGTTATTTTAAACTTTGTCTTGTCAACATTTTGGAAATTGTGTTCATTGAGATATTGTTTAAAATGTTACTTTTCAAAGGGGGTGTACTCATTTACGCTGAGCACTGTATGTGGAGTTAGCAAAGACTGTAATGGTGATGAGCGCTATTTTCATATGAAGACGTTACTTTGTTCAGACCAATGCCGTGTGTGTCCTGACTCATATACCCGTTAGAATCCAGGAGCATTATGAAAGCCATGAGAGCAGGGAAGTGAGCAAGTCTAGCAAACCGGATTCACTCCCGCTTCCCAACTACGGTCAGGAACGTGAAAAAGAGGGAAGGCAACATACTGGAATGGATTTTGCTCAGGATATTTCCCCTAGCTGTAAAAATTCCCTTGAGAAGTAAGCTAGGATGACTGTCTAAACAGAACCAGCTATCTTGGGTCACGTTTATTCGTCAGGGCATAATGAACAGAGATTTTGTTTTGCCGTGCTTTTACTAGCCCTCTCGGTGGGCCTGTCATTTCAGGTTCACATGACAGCATACGTGTTCTCACCAGTCAATCACAACCAAGTTAGCTAATGCACATTAACATTCTACACTAATGCAAAAGCAGTGTGCAGCAGTGAAACAAAAGCCATGGAAAGGTCAAAAATTAAAGGAGGGGCCAAAAAAACAAACAAACCAGGCATTAGAGGCATAGGCTTCCAAATGTTTAAAAAAAATAAATAAATCTACAAACTGTTTGGGCATCAGCACCCTGAATTGGCCTGCAATGCCATTTTCAAGGACCAGAATGAAGAGCTTAAAATGGACATTAAAACATAGCTATAGACTAGGCTGTTGCCTCTCGCGGTTACCAGAGGACTAGCCCTCCTGTAACCCTAGCTGTATAGGTGAGAGGCCGAGGGCTATGGAAACGAAGGTCAGTGCCGCCCAATGCGCCTGACTGCATGGAGTGGGAAGGACTTTAGAGATGGGCTAGGCTGCATGTTCATTTAAAACTGCTGTAACTTGCCCAACCATAACTGACTATCATATGTACCAGAGATTTCCAAGCTTGTTGGGGCTGAAGCACATCAAAGGTCAAATCAGAATGTCAAGGCACACCAAATTAAAGTTGGCTATCGATTATGAAGAATGTCACACACACATTATGATGGGCTAGAAGGTCATTTGCAAAATTTGACCCAGATTGCACTACAGCAGATTGTCAAATAATTATTAAAACAGATAGGTAAATCAGACAGGCAATTGTATAATTTATTATAAACGTGAGGCAACGCTCATTACAGTGTTTTGCATGAGTTACCTAGACTGTAGTGAGTGACGGAAGCATTTTCAGAACACAAACATCATTTGATTTGAGACTGATAACATTCAGTGCGTTTACATGCACATAGAGAAAATCGAATTTCTGCCGTTGCTCGTCTGAAATCGAAGTTCTAAATGGCATGTAAACACCTTAGCTCGGATGAAATTGAACCGAACTTGATTTCTCGCAATCGAGCTACACGACCTAGATTATGCGATTTCTGCCGAGCTACTTAGTGCATGTATACCCTATCGAGCTACGTATTCGATCTACTTACTTCAGCACTGCCCCTTCCGGAAGTGACGAGTGACGAGACCACAAGCGGGAAACACAACAGCCTCGGTCGGCATGACACTTCACCTTAGCCGCCCACTTTATTAGGAACACTTCTGTTCGTACATACAAACTACAAACACTCTTCTTAGAGTTTATTTTATTTTTAAAAGGGACAGTGTACAAATTAAACATTATCCTTGTGGTATGGACAGATGTCTGTACCAGGTTATAGCAGTACATGCTAATTTCCGCCTGTAGTCCCTTTGTTTATACTCTTGAATAGCTCTTCTTCATGACGACAACCGGAAGTGTACCAACACGATAGGGCGTGTAGCGCCACCTGTGGCTCGGGTGCACAATGCACCTCACTCAATAGCTCGATTTCACAGTATGCATGTAGGATTGGATTTCTCTGGCACCCCTGCTGGGACCCTTTGCTCGATTACCGACAGCAGCTCGATTTGGATGCGCATGTACTGAGTAAGTGTCCACTCCAGTCATCCACTAGTCCAAACACAATACGATGGTCATCAATTTGAAACAGCAAACAGATAACATCAATGGAGAAGTTAGCATTGATAATTAGCATTCATCAAACTTGAGCTTAGAGAACGTTAACATCAGCATGTCCGACTCTCATCTCCTCGCTTTAAAACAGTGCACGGTTAAATTTGTAGAGTTTTAGCTTATTTGAGTCGGAAAAGCTGCTAACACATCCGGTAGCATGTATTCGTCATTCAAAACACAAGTGCATGCTCTAACCAGAGTTCAAAATAGGTTTATTTTTGGCTAAAATGAAATTATTCTCCATGTTCTCTATTCAACATTTTAAATTTTCTAAAAAAATAAATAAAACCAGTTAAACACAGGTAACCACTTCTGCTTCATTTCTTTGAGGGCTAAAATGTATGCTCTAGTCATTTTTTTAATCGTTTATGAACTGTTAAACTCCTTAACCATGCTTTGCGGGTGTGGCCTTTTTGCTGTGGCATCACCATTCATATTGATACAACCAGTGTTTATGCTTAAATTACTAAAGCACAAAATTGTTTTGTGCAAGGTCTTCATAGATCTAAAACTCTTAATTTTGCTCTCAATGTGCACCAGTTTGATACATTTAACTTTAAAATAAACAAAATTCTCTCACAGGGGAGCATGCCCCCAGAGCGAGGGCCACTGACCCTAGTTTCACAAAATCCTGAGGGAAACACTATTATTCTGTCTTTTTTTTTTTTTAAATAACTGCTGCCAGAGGAAAAGCTACCTGTTCTTTTGCAAGTTAGGGTAGCTGTGAAAGAAATCTCTCTCAGCTCAAACGTAGAAGTAGGTGACCGTGATTATGCAACATATCCTAGAAGCATGATGTTCAAAAATAAACTTGACGGGTCGTGAACTAAATGTGGCAAGTGTGTGTGGAAGGAGAAATTATGAGACGGAGAGCTCCACTTTTGAATATAAAAATGTGTTATTGCATATCGTACAACGAAATTGGATGCCATCCTACCAGTGCAACATCTGCTTATTAAAAATAAAGAAATATGTCCACATAATATATATTAACAACTCAAAAAAGACACACAAAACATTCACACACTGCTGTTTTTTTTTTTTTTTTAATTGCACGGTCCCTTTAAAACAAGCACTGTTTAGTGCAGTTATGGCTCTTGGGTAGAAGCTCTTTTTCGGTCTATAGACCCCTTACACTGACATCACATTTACGTTAGCAACGGTCACTACCCTACCCTATACCTGGGGGACAAGCAAACTTTGTTTACATACTGAAGCCAAGCAAAGATGTCAGACGTCCGTTGCTGTTGTCTGAAGAAAACTACAACTAAAAAAGCTCTACTAACGGATTACTTGGATAATCTTAGTTATAAAGAAGAAGTGAAGGATACAAGGAAATTAGAGTTTATTAGTGGCTATGATCTGTACAAAATTCCTCAAAACCAATGGAGTGACGGTGCAGATATGTGGCCTAGTGTTAGCTACATGTTGGAATGTACTTTCCTTTTCCTGAAGAATCCGGACATGGAAGAACAGTTTAAAAAAAAAAAACCGCACACTCCACTACATAAACAAAAAAACCTTTGTGTAAAGAATTTTTACCAGCATCAGCTTTAGGGAACAGAATGCTGCAAAAGCCTGAGCATTTATTCTCAAAGGACTATTACTTGAACTGTGGGCTAGATGGTATTCCCGGCCCGCCATGTCTCAACAACCTCAAGGACATCAAGTTACAGAGCCATTTGCACTCATTACTACATTGATATTTATGATTTGTTAAAAAAAGAAACAAATCTCTGAAGTATTATTTGTAAAATAACGTTATCTTGCTCTAGACTTTCAATGTTGTAAAATTTCATTTTAATTTTATCTAATAGTGGATGGTACAATAATTACAAATGCAAACAGAATCAGCACATTCCAGTTGTAGCTGTAGTCATATAGCTAACTATAATCATATAGTTAACTAAAATCACCCTTGTAATAATAATTTCAATAAACTTCATATTCAGTTCCCTCATCATTTATTCTCTATTCAAAAAGGCACAACTGAGTCACAAAGGTTGATAAGTGTGCAACAGACAGTAACAATTTTATCCAAAATAGTTTTTCCTGCCTTATTTCCATCTCACATGCCTGCAGCTGTTGTAAAGTTCAGTGCATTTGTGTAGAACACTCTCAAACTGTAGGTTCATTACTACACTCTGGCTCCAGGTTGACATTTTGCACAGGACTGAGTTCCTCTGATAACAGAAGCAAAGCTTCAGCACTTTTTGCTCTTAATCTTTTCTGTTCTTTCAGGATGCATCAGGAGCATGTCACTCCTTGTTGTTGTTTTTTAACAAATTATGTCAGCGTTGTTTGTTTGGTGCCCAATCTGGGTTTTCCATGTCGAATGAGGAAGTTGGTTCATCTGGAAGAAAAATCATTTGATTTTGTCCGAACACTTTCATGAAGAAGCTAATTCAAATGTGAGCAGAAATAAAAGATTCTTAAACAAACTCTTCCATACTCTGTTGCGCCTGTCTACAACCCCGATTCCAAAAAAGTTGGGACAAAGTACAAATTGTAAATAAAAATGGAATGCAATGATGTGGAAGCTTCAAAATTCCATATTTTATTCAAAATAGAACATAGATGACATATTAAATGTTTAAACTGAGAAAATGTATCATTTAAAGAGAAAAATTAGGTGATTTTAAAATTTCATGACAACAACACATCTCAAAAAAGTTGGGACAAGGCCATGTTTACCACCGAGACATCCCCTTTTCTCTTTACAACAGTCTGTAAACATCTGGGGACTGAGGAGACAAGTTGCTCAAGTTTAGGGAGAGGAATGTTAACCCATTCTTGTCTAATGTAGGATTCTAGTTGCTCAACTGTCTTAGGTCTTTTTTGTCGTATCTTCCGTTTTATGATGCACCAAATGTTTTCTATGGGTGAAAGATCTGGACTGCAGGCTGGCCAGTTCAGTACCCGGACCCTTCTTCTACACAGCCATGATGCTGCAATTGATGCAGTATGTGGTTTGGCATTGTCATGTTGGAAAATGCAAGGTCTTCCCTGAAAGAGATGTCCTCTGGATGGGAGCATATGTTGCTCTAGAACCTGGATATACCTTTCAGCATTGATGGTGTCTTTCCAGATGTGTAAGCTGCCCATGCCACACGCACTAATGCAACCTCATACCATCAGAGATGCAGGCTTCTGAACTGAGCGCTGATAACAACTTGGGTCGTCCTTCTCCTCTTTAGTCCGAATGACACGGCGTCCCTGATTTCCATAAAGAACTTCAAATTTTGATTCGTCTGACCACAGAACAGTTTTCCACTTTGCCACAGTCCATTTTAAATGAGCCTTGGCCCAGAGAAGACGTCTGCGCTTCTGGATCATGTTTAGATACGGCTTCTTCTTTGAACTATAGAGTTTTAGCTGGCAACGGCGGATGGCACGGTGAATTGTGTTCACAGATAATGTTCCCTGGAAATATTCCTGAGCCCATTTTGTGATTTCCAATACAGAAGCATGCCTGTATGTGATGCAGTGCCGTCTAAGGGCCCGAAGATCACGGGCACCCAGTATGGTTTTCCGGCCTTGACCCTTACGCACAGAGATTCTTCCAGGTTCTCTGAATCTTTTGATGATATTATGCACTGTAGATGATGATATGTTCAAACTCTTTGCAATTTTACACTGTCGAACTCCTTTCTGATATTGCTCCACTATTTGTCGGCACAGAATTAGGGGGATTGGTGATCCTCTTCCCATCTTTACTTCTGAGAGCCGCTGCCACTCCAAGATGCTCTTTTTATACCCAGTCATGTTAATGACCTATTGCCAATTGACCTAATGAGTTGCAATTTGGTCCTCCAGCTGTTCCTTTTTTGTACCTTTAACTTTTCCAGCCTCTTATTGCCCCTGTCCCAAATTTTTTGAGATGTGTTGCTGTCATGAAATTTCAAATGAGCCTATATTTGGCATGAAATTTCAAAATGTCTCACTTTCGACATTTGATATGTTGTCTATGTTCTATTGTGAATACAATATCAGTTTTTGAGATTTGTAAATTATTGCATTCCGTTTTTATTTACAATTTGTACTTTGTCCCAACTTTTTTGGAATCGGGGTTGTATTTTAAAAAAAATACATTTTAAATCGTCGCAAATTTCTCTGGAGTTTTCAGGGTTAGCTCCTCTCGCTGTATTCTCTTTCACCACTCATTTCTTCATTGTTCTTGAAGCATTTGCTTCTCTTTGTTAACATTTTTCTTCATAGCAGGGAAATGGTAATATCTTTTATCTATTCCTCGATTTAAATGATTGGAACAACCAAAAACAGCAGAAAAATAAACCATATTTAAGACTGGTTAAGCCTTGCTTACACGAAAACTGGTGTCTTTTCACCTGGGGGTCAATTATCACATGATGCATAATGTCATGTGCAAGGGGTCTATTTGTCCATTTCTTAACTGACCTGAACTGCCTGCCCAAGGGCAGCAGTTCAAACAGAATTTATGGGGTGGGACGGATCTTTTAATATACTGAGGGTTCTTTTGAGGCAGCAGAAACCGTAAAGCTCTTCCAGGCAGGGAAGAGGGCATCCGATGATGATCTGGGTGGTGGTGACAACCCTCTGGAGAACTTTTCTCTCTGCTCCTGTGCAGCTGACAAACCACACACTGATGCAGTATGTAAGTATGTTCTCTATGGAGCAACAATAGAAGGACACAAGCAGTTTTTGATGGAGGTCATTCATCCTGAGGATCATCAGGAAGTAAAGTCTCTGCTGTGCTTTCTTCATCACTGTGTGGCATTAGAGCTCCAGGTCAGCTCCTCCTCTATGTGCACACCAAAGAACCAGAAGTCCAGGATCCTCTCCACACATTGAGCACTGATGAGAATAGGCTGAAAGTCCGTTTTCTTTTTCCTGAAGTCTATGATCAGCTCCTTGGCTTTGGTGGTTGAGGACCAGGTTTGTTGTCTCAGCACCACCCAGACAGCTGCTCAACCTTGTGCTGATAAGCAGACTCCTTCCCCCCCAGAGATGAGCCCCACTATGGTAGTATCATCCGCAAATATGATGCCATTACGGGAGCCAGCAGGGTGCAGTTGTAAGTGTAGAAGAACTACTTTTTTAATCCTAGAAAAAGCCATGACACAGCAGTTATGCTCATATTTACATAGGAATAACATCCATGAAATGTATCAGTCAGGATTTAGACCTCATCATAGCAAAGAGACAGCTCTGGTTGAAGGAGTAAACAACCTACTGTTGGCGTCTGATCAGGGCTGTGTCTCGCTGCTTGAGTTGCTTGACTTTAGTTCAGCATTTGATACCATTGATCATTCCATTCTTCTGGATAGACTAGAAAATGTTGTGGGAGTTAAGGGAACGGCCCTCTCCTGGCTCAGCTCTTATTTAACTGATCGGCTATCAGTGTGCTGATGTAAATGGTGATTTTTCTAGACATACTGAGGTAAAGCTTGGTGTTCCACAAGGTTCTGTCTTGGGTCCACTGCATTTTTATTTATTTATATATATATACACATATATACACACATATATACATATATACACATATACACATATACACACACACACACATACACACACACACACATACACACACACACACATACACACACACACACACACATACATACACACACACATACATACACACACACACACACGATTCCAAAAAAGTTGGGACAAAAGTACAAATTGTAAATAAAAACGGAATGCAATAATTTACAAATCTCAAAAACTGATATTGTATTCACAATAGAACATAGACAACATATCAAATGTCGAAAGTGAGACATTTTGAAATTTCATGCCAAATATTGGCTCATTTGAAATTTCATGACAGCAACACATCTCAAAAAATTTGGGACAGGGGCAATAAGAGGCTGGAAAAGTTAAAGGTACAAAAAAGGAACAGCTGGAGGGCCAAATTGCAACTCATTAGGTCAATTGGCAATAGGTCATTAACATGACTGGGTATAAAAAGAGCATCTTGGAGTGGCAGCGGCTCTCAGAAGTAAAGATGGGAAGAGGATCACCAATCCCCCTAATTCTGCGCCGACAAATAGTGGAGCAATATCAGAAAGGAGTTCGATAGTGTAAAATTGCAAAGAGTTTGAACATATCATCATCTACAGTGCATAATATCAAAAGATTCAGAGAATCTGGAAGAATCTCTGTGCGTAAGGGTCAAGGCTGGAAAACCATACTGGGTGCCCGTGATCTTCGGGCCCTAAGACGGCACTGCATCACATACAGGCATGCTTCTGTATTGGAAATCACAAAATGGGCTCAGGAATATTTCCAGAGAACATTATCTGTGAACACAATTCACCGTGCCATCTGCCGTTCCCAGCTAAAACTCTATAGTTTAAAGAAGAAGCCGTATCTAAACATGATCCAGAAGCGCAGACGTCTTCTCTGGGCCAAGGCTCATTTAAAATGGACTGTGGCAAAGTGGAAAACTGTTCTGTGGTCAGACAAATCAAAATTTGAAGTTCTTTATGGAAATCGGGGACGCCGCGTCATTCGGACTAAAGAGGAGAAGGACGACCCAAGTTATCGGCGCTCAGTTCAGAAGCCTGCATCTCTGATGGTATGGGGTTGCATTAGTGCAGTGGTTCCCAAACTTTTTGGCTGGGGACCCCCTTTTGGACTTCAGAATATTTTTGGGACCCCCTGACATCGACCCCCCCACCACCCATTATGCAGTGTGTAGTGTAGTAATAATAATATGCAAAATACGATAGGGGTATCGCACCTGGCTCACCTCTACAGGTACTCGGCCCTGCACCATCTGTGAGCCAGTGGCATCGCTCTCTCTCTTTCTCCTTCCCTCAAGGCACCAGCGGGGCTCTGCGTGGCAGGGCGCCCTCCTCCCTAAGCCAAGACGAAGCTTGACTGCATGCCACAACTAGACAAGAGTTGGCTGGCTTCAGCAGGTTGTCAAATGGGCACCCCCCTTCACTGGTGTTTCATCGATTTAAGCCCATGACACCTCGGAGGGGCTCGACGGCAGAACCAGCATCCTGGCTCTACCCCCGCTTGAACGCCACCCAACTCTATGCCTTCAGTTCTTCAGTAGGCCGGCTCTACCACCGCACCTCCCTTTGGATCCAAATCCAGCGTGACGCTTCTTCTGCCCGCTTGGTGGTGTTGGCCACCAGCTGCTTCCTAGCTGACCCTTCAATTCCCAACAGTCCAAGGGCTCTCCAGAGCGACCGCCCAGCAAAACCCCTGCAGCCCACCTCCACCGGCAAGTTCCAGGCCTTCCATCCATTATGCTGGATCTCGAGGATGAGGGCTTGATATTTTTTAAGCTTACGCTCATATGCCTCCTCCATCCTCTCTTCCCAGGGAACCGTCAGTTCTATGAGCACCACCTGTTTGGTACCTTTAGACCACAGTACGATGTCTGGTCTCAGGCTAGTGTGGACTATCTCCTCTGGGAATTTGAGCTGCTTTTTCAGGTCAGCCCGCATCTCCCAGTCGCTTGCTGTGGCAAGGACCCCTTTGCTCCTCCCTCCTGCTACAGAGCTTTCTCCCGCTCTGACAAAATGGATGAAGCGAGGCCCCCTGGAAAGCTGTCTTGCCTTTTTCCTCGCCTGCTCAACACCATCGACCAACTGTGCGAGGATCTGGTCATGTCGCCATCGGAACTTCCCGTCTGCAAGGCTTGAGTGACACGAGGAGAGGACATGCTCTAGGTTAGCTGTCCTTCCGCAGAGCTTACAGCTCGGGCTCTCTACCATTCCCCAGGTGTAGAGGTTCGATGGAGTCGGCAGGACATCATATGTGGAACGCAACAGGAACTTAATCCGGTGGCCTTCCATGCTCCAGATGTCCCGCCAAGATAAAGCTCTCTCCCTCGCTCCCTCCCATTTAGTCCAGCTGCCTTGTTTGCTCATGGCCACGGCCTTGACATGCCGGCTTTCCTCCTCTGCCTTCCGCAGCTCCCTTTGCACCAAGCCTCGACGCTCCTTTGGATCGGCTTTGTTCCAGCTTGTTCTGGTGAAGCAACCCAGCCCAAGCTTTCCCTGGGCTACTGACCCAATGATGTCAGCATGATGCAGTCGATCTTCCACCTCCTTCAGTGCTGTACTGGCTGACCATTTCCGGCCTGTTCTGACAACAATGCCCGCCTGCCGCACTCTCTCATCTCTACTATCTCGTAGCATCATGGCCTGCCGTATCTTTGCGACCTTATACTCCTCCACCACCGATGTTATTGGCAGCTGTAGCTTGCTGCCTGAGCTGTACAGGCCAATGGAGCAGAAGCTTCTTGGGACACCCAACCATCTCCTCAAGTAAGTGTTCAGCTTCCTCTCCAGCCTCTCCACTGTGGAAACAGGTAATAATAATATAATATAATAATAATAATAATAATAATAATAATAATAAGACGGATATTAAAGTTGCTATTTTTTATTCACAGAAGAGCATTATCCACAAAAGAGCATTGCACATCATAATAAAACAGAACATTACACAGAACATCAGAATATTTTTTCAGTGACTTGTGTGTGCTTGCTTTTCAGTACAGAGTTTTTCAAATCTTGGTGATAACTGTGAGATCGCCACCCTTAGTTCGTTTTCAATGTTCAACTTTGCCCTGTATTTGGTCTTGATGGAGGCCACTGCAGAAAAGCCCACCTCACAGAGGTAGGATGTGGCAAAAGGGAGGAGTATGGCCACAGCCTTTCCACCCAACAGTGGGTAGTCTTTTTCCACCCCAATCCAAAAGGCAGACAGTGACTTGGCCCTAAACTGCTGTTTGTATCCTATGTCTGAGGTCACATCAATGAACTGTTCCTGTTCAGTAGCACTGAGATGAGCAGGTGGCCTTGTATTGAAGGGGTCTGTGATCCATTCATAGTGTGCCAAATCCATAACAGGAAAGTACCTCTGAAAATGTTGTTGGAGGGCAAAAATGTGTGAACGAATGCATGGCATGATTGTGTTGTGACTGTTGGTGTTATGGAGAAATGAATGCAAGTTCTGAAAGCAATCTGTTGTTCCCTCCTCAATCATCTTTCCCCACAGTTCCAATTTCCTTGTAAATGACTGCATTTTAGCGACAAGCTGAGGGAGATGGGTGTTGGGTCCTTGCATTTGCAGATTCAGTTCGTTCAGTTTTTGGAAAATGTCACTGAGGTAGGCAACTGTCATCAGGAACCGTTCGTCGTTGTAACAGAGTGCCAGTGCATGATTCTCCTCCTCGAGAAAAATCCGTATCTCCTCTCGCAGCTCAAACACCCTGTTCAATACCTTCCCACGTGACAGCCATCGCGCTTCGCTGTGAAACAGAACTGCCGTGTGTTTGGAGCCCATTTCTTCACGGAGAGCAGCAAAGAGTCGAGCTTTAACAGGGCGCGTTTTGATATAATTGACAGTGGCGATTACGTCCGTCATCACCTTGTTCAGTTCGGTACTCAGCTGCTTCGATGCCAACGCTTCTCGGTGAATCATACAGTGGGTCCACTGCACACTGGGGGACACGCGCTTTATGAGCGCTTGTAGCCCACTGCGCTTCCCAGCCATAGCCTGAGCCCCGTCCGTACACACTCCAACACAGCACTCCCACTTCAATTTTGCCTCTTGCAAATAAGTGTCAAATCACTCGGAACAGTTCATCAGCAGTGGCTCGTGTTTTCACCTCCTTGCAGAATAGCAGATCCTCTCTCATGTCCTCTGTATCAACAAAACGGATGTACGTGATTAATAAACAGTCTCGGTTGCTGTCAGTGGCTTCGTCGACCTGCAGAGCAAACCGGGTGCTTGCACGTACTCGGTCGGTGAGCTGCTCCTCAATGTCGCCAGCGATGTCATGTATGCGTCTTCCAATCGTATTATTTGAGAGGGGGATCGCCCGTAACTTGTTTGCTGTTGCCTCGTCGACCATGGTCCTCACCATTTCAATGGCACAGGGCAGGATCACCTCATCCGCTTCTGTGTGTGGCTTCTTGCTCTGCGCAAGGAGGTAGGCCACTTTGTAGGAGGCAAGCTGGGCATTGACATTGACAGACGCAACTTTAGTGAAGTTCACCCGTTGTGCCTGAAAGTTCAAAAGTTTCCGCCGAAAGAATTCAACCGGCTTGTCCTTGTGCTCGGGGTGTGCCGTGTCCAGGTGACGCTTCAGCTTGTTTGGCTTTAAACTTTGTCGCCAGCACCTTCAGACAGAGAACACACTGCGGTCGTTCCTCACCACCCACCAATGTGCTCGTAAAGCCCATTTCGATGTATGCATCATCATACCGCCTTATCGTTTTCGCTGCCGAAGTGCATGGGAACTCGTCCTGTGCAGCAGCCTTGCGTTTTGTAGGAAGCACGCGTAGAAACTTGTCCATGTTGTCATAAAGTCGCCGTCCGATGTTTTGTTCTGAATCTCAAAATAGGGACCTGTTTTATACAGTTTGTATTCACAGGAGGAGGGTTTGCTAATAACAACAATATCAGAGCAATCCAACAGATTGGCGGTTTAGCATAAATTGAATAGAATTAATATTCAAGGGCGGAGCGCGATTACTGAGTGAAAGGGAGCAATTCCAATGCCCGTTTTTTTTTCTGTGTTATGCAAACAGTCCCGTCCCTCCGCGACCCCCAAAGGGGTCGCGACCCCCACTTTGGGAACCGCTGCATTAGTGCATGTGGCATGGGCAGCTTACACATCTGGAAAGACACCAATGCTGAAAGGTATATCCAGGTTCTAGAGCAACATATGCTCCCATCCAGATCCAGGTCATCTTTCAGGGAAGACCTTGCATTTTCCAACATGACAATGCCAAACCACATACTGCATCAATTACAGCATCACGGCTGCGTAGAAGAAGGGTCCGGGTACTGAACTGGCCAGCCTGCAGTCCAGATCCTTCACCCATAGAAAACATTTGGCGCATCATAAAATGGAAGTTACGACAAAAAAGACCCAAGACAGTTGAGCAACTAGAATCCTACATTAGACAAGAATGGGTTAACATTCCTCTCCCTAAACTTGAGCAACTTGTCTCCTCAGTCCCCAGACGTTTACAGACTGTTGTAAAGAGAAAAGGGGATGTCTCTCAGTGGTAAACATGGCCTTGTCCCAACTTTGAGATGTGTTGCTGTCATGAAATTTAAAAATCACCTAGTTTTTCTCTTTAAATGACATTTTCTCAGTTTAAACATTTGATATGTCATCTATGTTCTATTCTGAATAAAATATGGAATTTTGAAACTTCCACATCATTGCATTCCGTTTTTATTTACAATTTGTACTTTGTCCCAACTTTTTTGGAATCTGGGTTATATTATATACACACACTAAAATTTTTTATATTTATATATATATATATATATATATATATATATATATATATATCCGGCGGCACGGTGGTGTAGTGGTTAGCGCTGTCGCCTCACAGCAAGAAGGGCAAGAAGGTCCTGGGTTCGAGCCCCGGGGCTGGCGAGGGCCTTTCTGTGCGGAGTTTGCATGTTCTCCCCGTGTCCGCGTGGGTTTCCTCCGGGTGCTCCGGTTTCCCCCACAGTCCAAAGACATGCAGGTTAGGTTAACTGGTGACTCTAAATTGACCGTAGGTGTGAATGTGAATGGTTGTCTGTGTCTATGTGTCAGCCCTGTGATGACCTGGCGACTTGTCCAGGGTGAACCCCGCCTTTCGCCCGTAGTCAGCTGGGATAGGCTCCAGCTTGCCTGCGACCCTGTAGAAGGATAAAGTGGCTACAGATAATGAGATGAGATGAGATATATATCTCCCCCCTCTGGGTGATATTGTTCATAAACATGATTAGTTTCCACTGTTATGCTGATGACACACAGTTGTATGTTTCTACAAAACCTGATGAGACACCAGCTTAATAGAATTGAGAAATGTGTGAAGGACATTAGACACTGGATGCTTATTAACTTCCTTCTGCTTAACTCTGACAAGACTGAAGTACTTGTACTTGGACCACATGCAGCTAGAAGTAAGTTTTCTGATTACACAGTAACTCTGGATGGCCTTTCTGTTTCTTTACGTGCAGCAGTAAAAGACCTCGAGGTGATTATTGACCCCAGACTTTCATTCAAAACTCACATCAATAACATTACCCGGTTAGCTTTCTTTCATCTCAAATATTTCTAAGAGAAAAAATTCAATGTCACTACACGATGCAGAAAAATTAGTTCATGCTTGTTACCTCCAGGTTGGATTATTGTAATGCCTTACTGTCTGGATGTTCCAATAAGTGTATAAACAAGCTCCAGTTAGTTCAAAATGCAGCAGCAAGAGTCCTTACTAGAACTAGAAAATATGACCCCATCACCCCCATCGGCTCCCAGTCAAATTTCACATTGATTGTAAAATACCATTATTGACCTTGAAAGCACCGAATGGTCTCGCACCACAGTACCTGAGTGAACTTCTGGTCCTCTATGACCCACCACGCCTACTTAGATCAAAAGGTGCAGGCTATCTGCTGGTACCTCCCATAGTGAAGGCTACATCAGGGGGCAGAACCTTTTCTTACAAAGCCCCACAGTTATGGAACAGCCTTCCAAGTAGTGTTCGGGAATCAGAACCAGTTCATGTTTAAGTCTAGGCTGAACGCATATCTGTTTAGCCAAGCCTTTTGTTAAGTGTGTTTGAGGGAAAGGAGTAGACCTGGAAGGTCCTCAGACAGTGTTTTGGTAAACTGCGATGTATGGATGCTGTCAGTCCCCCACTCGCTTGCTCGCTCAAGTTTGTTGATCCTGTAGTGGCTGCTGCTTTATGTCCTGGGGCGCCCTCATGCCTGTGTTGCCTTCTGGCTCTCCCCTTTTAGTTATGCTGTCCTAGTTAGTTTTGCCAGAGTCCCTGCTTGGGACTCTGGCAAAACTCAGTGCAAAATGTATACTGTTCCTACTCATCAGGTGACATTGGGCATACCCAACAACCTATGTTTTCTCCCTTTCTCTCCCCCCATCTGTCCCTCTGAATTACATGGCAATCCTGACCGCTTCTGCTCCTCAGACCTGCCTGATCCTTTCTGATGCCCTACACCTGGTTGGAGTCTCATCACATCGCTCCTGTGGAGGATGGCCCCATATGGACAGTTGAAAGTCACACTTGCAAGATGCTCTGGACACTTGCAGTAATGCTTTTATGGCTGAGGACTACAGCTGACTTGATAACTTTAGGACTGCAGTTGTCATGAACAGTTCTGCACTCAAGTTTCCATCGGTGAAGAATTAGAACATCAACAAAACTGACTTCATATTAAAAATGTTATAATCACATTGTCTATCACCCAAATGAGGATGGATTCCCTTTTGAGTCTGGTTCCTCTCGAGGTTTCTCTCTCATGTCATCTGAGGGAGGTTTTCCTTGCCACAGGTTTGCTCATTAAGGATAGATTAGGGATAGAATTAGCTCATGTTTTAAGTCGTTCAAATTCTGTAAAGCTGCTTTGCAACTATGTCTATTGTTAAAAGCACTATAAAAATAAACTTGACTAGAGGGTGAAGAGAGGGGAGCCATTGCTGAGGCGATGTGGGGGCCTTCTCTCACCCTCTATGAGCGATCAGACAGGAAGTCCTTTATCCAGAGGCAGATGGATTAAGACAGTCCCAGGTCTGTCAGGTTGGACACCAGTCTGCGAGGGAGAATGGTGTTGAATGCTGAGCTAAAGTCCACAAAGAACAGCCTAGCATAGCTCTCCTGCTGCTCAAGGTGAGTGAGGGCAGTGTGGAGAGTTGTAGCTATGGCGTCCTCTGTAGACCCGTTAGCTCTATAACCATACTGGTGTCTGTCTAACATGGGTGGGGGACTTGAGATGATGCAAGTCTGAACCAGTTGCTCAAAGCGCTTCATGATGACGGGAGTAAGTGCCACTGGACAGTGGCCATTCAGGCTGCTAATGGTCTTTTTTTGGCAATGGAAGACGGTAGAGGACTTCAGGCAGGGTGGGATGGTGGACTGGGATAGGGACTGATTGACTTATGTGACATCCTATGCTCTGTACATAACATGGTTCTAGATGTTGTTTTATTTTACTACAAGATACATGCCTATCAGAAATACTGGCCAGAGGTGGTCAATTACTGCAGGAGTCTTGGTCAAGGTGGCTCATTGCTATTTAGCCCCTAATGTTCTCCAAGCTTAAACATTAACAGCCCCATGCACTCTGGCAAGGCTCCGTGGACCTGGCAACAACTAAAGCGACTGCCTTTTCTGGTCGCTACAATAATCCTCCTCCCTGGACCCAAATTTATTTTCAAAATGGGATTAAAGGCCATTTAGATTAAACAAAAAAATGTAAAAGTTAAGTGACTACCTACAAACATTTTTAATGAAAAAGTACAGTCATTGTTGTATTTTAAAAAAATATTATTTCATGAGCCTGCATAAAAATGCATGGGGTTGCTCAAAATTCCACAGAACACTTCACTTTGTCTCACAGCACACTGGGTATATACTGTACATATCTAAATCAACCCTCACTGAACCGATGTTCAAATTATATTTTGTCTGCATTTGTGAATTCACAAAAATGAAACAACGTCACACCAACTGCAGACCCCAGCATCAAACCAACTCGCATAGGTGGCAAATTTTGTGGCATCGAAAACCATTGGCTCGTTGGTGTGGTAACAAGTTTTATATTAACTTTAGCATTAAATTATAGTTAACAGTATCTGCTCAGATCCTGTAGTGTCATGCTTCTCTGTTTATCCTTGACCAGGGTTTCCCCAGGTTTGACCACCATAAATTTAAGACTTTAAGACCTTTTTAAGACCACTTAAATGAGAATCAAGACCTACATCGCACCCATTATGCGGTCGTAGAACACCAGATCAAATTCCCAATAATGACAAATGTTTCAAGTAAAAATACTTTTATTATAAAAGTTATATACTTAAGTCATTATGTGCATTGCTTGTTGAATCTTCATATTCAAGACAAAAAAAACAAGTCTAAACCTGGAAGAAAGGAGCACAACGTAGGGTCCAAGTCATGGCCTTAAAAGGTACACAAAAATGCAATAGGCATACCAACACATTAATGCCAAAGGTGTGCACTCACCAGTCAAAAAGCCAAACTGAGGGCCTCACTCGAGGCCTAAAGAACTGTCTCTGAACTAATTATGACCATGCACCCAGAGATGATACTTAAAATAAAAAAGTGATGTGGGTGTATTTTTTTTTAAATAAAATATCAAAAACATTCACAACACTCTAAACAGACAAACTCTTTGTCTTAGTTTCCCAGCACTTGCTTCAACCATTTTACATTTTGTACCCTTGTAAATGAGGGAGGGAGAGAGATACAGAGGGGCATAGATAAGAGATGAGGGGATAGATGGGAAGAGAGAGAGATAGAAAAGAGGTAAGCCTAAAGTCTCTTAAAGGTGCACAAAAATGCAATTGGCGTACCAATACATTGGTACAAAGGTGTGCACTCACCAGTCAAAAAGCCAAACTGAGGGCCCAACTCAAGGCCCAAAGAACGGTCTCTAAACTAGTTATGACCATGCACCCAGAGATGATAAACAAACTCTTTGTCTTAGTTTCCCAGCATTCAACTTGCTTCAACCATTTTACATTTTGAAGAATAAAAAGAAATGTAAATACTCCTAGTAAACAAGGGAGGGAGGGAAGACATAGATGTGGAGGTGGATAGATAAGAGACACAATGAGATAAATAGATAGATAGGAAAGAGGTATACAGATGGATAAGAGATTGATAGGAGAGAGCGATAGACATAATATAGATAGATAACAGAGTGGTAGACGGACATAAGAGATAGATAGGAGAGAGGAGAGGAAAGATAAAAAGATATAGATAGAATAGTGAGATATATACAGGGTTCCTACACATTTTCAAATTTAAAATTCCAGACTTTTTCCATACTCAAATTCTCAGGTTTGGAGACTTCAGCGAACAAACAACTACTCATATATTTAAAAGAATTACTTGAAAATCAAACAGGTACTCACATTATGACATACCACCAAAATGCATACCATATTTAGCTTGGCCTAAAATTTGTATCAGTGCCCTGTTTTTGTCATAAATATATATACACATTACACAAAATACAGGATGCCACTCTGACGCACACGTATCGGATGCACACTTCAAGACATTAAAACACAGGTGTGTGAAGATGTCAACCACATACAGGATGTCCCGAAAAAAAATGTATACACACTTTTAATCACTGTAAAGTACTGTATGTGTTTATTAAAATCCATGTAATTTTCAAAGAGTAATAGAATTTACAGACATTTTATTATTTAGTCACCGCCTGTTCTCAAACTGACATCCATTCTGGTCCAGTCACTGCTGACAATGCAAATCACATTCAATTCTCTTGGTATTTTTGGACATTCACTTTCAGTGACTGTTGCAGGTCTCATAGCGTAGACTATAAATATCAGTTAGAGGCAGTGATAAAACAAAGTGATGTCTGTAAATTCTATTACACCTTGAAAATGAAATTAATTTTAATAAACACCTACTTCACAATGATTCAAAGTGTGTATACATTTTTTCGGGACACCCTGTATGTTGTGCACACACAGAAGTTTACTGAAGCTTCTAATTTGAAAACAGTCATTATGGCATTTTTTGTATTTACTATTGTGTTTTATGAAGGCCCTGTGTTAGTTCCACTGTAGATCACATTTTGTCCACATACCAAGAGATGGCAGACGTGGCCGAGACGTGGCCACCCTAACCAGTATGTCATGGCTGCAGTGCCCTTGAGCAAGGCATTGAACCCCACATTGCTCCAGGTTGTAACCATGTTGTACCCTGTAATAACTAAGTGGCTTTGGATAAAAGCGACAACTAAATGTAATGTAATTATAATAATAATGTAATAACAGCATTGTTCAGTTTATATGTACGTTTGCGTACACAGCCTTCATATTTTTGTTGGCAGGTTTTTTTGTCTTGGGTCGCTTGTTTTCAGGGTCCATGTGCCTTATTTTTCTAGCAAATTCTGGCAACACTGCCAAATAAGCCATAAGCATTTTTACACTGACTGGAGCTATGATGTGTGTTCATGCGTGTTCAAGAGGCGTTTTGTAGCAGGGGGTTTTCCTGCGTCTTGTCCAAAGTCTTGCAAGAAGCAAGCAGGTTCAGGGGGTGTGGCGGAGCGCATGCCAGTACAACAGAACACCCGTTTCCCTCCCTCCGCATTTCAACACATTTCTTTGGCAAAATTCAACTGAATGTCGGAATGTTGAGCTTCATTTTACTATGTAGCAGCAAAGGTCTGGAAACACAAATATTTCTCCATACCCTAATTTCCATTTTCCATACTTTTCCAGACCTGGAAAATACTAAAATCAAATTCCATACTTTTCCATACTGCGTAGGAACCCTGTATATAGATGGATAGGACAGACAGAGAGGTAGACAGTTAAGAGAGAGAGACAGACCGACAGATAGATAGGAGATAGACAGACAGGAGAGAGCGAGCGAGCGACAGACAAATATATATATGTGAGAGAGAGAGAGAGAGAGAGAGAGGACAGATAGATAGGAGAGTGGTCCATTTGTTTACTTTTCGTCGTCTTGTTTAGACTTTCGAACATTACGACGAATCCACCACTTGCCTCGTTAACGTCTTTGACCAACTCCTTCGTTATATAAGGAGCAAGACCGAATTTTATGTAAGACGTTTTGTTTTTTCCACAGGAGAATGTTGTAGCGACTTCCGAGTCTGGGAACACAGCCTTAAAGAGTTCGCTTATGCCCTCATTCGAGCTGTACGAGTGGTGTTCCGTAATTGTTTTTAAAATTCAGAGCACCTCTGCCCGAAGTGTCGGGGTTCCACCGACGCCCATCATGCCACTGCTCGGCCCTTGTGTTGTTGATAGCCTTGCCGATGGTGTCTGGCTTGGCTGATGCTGCTGACGTTCGACAGTGGTGCTCGTGCCAACTCCAGGTGCATTCGGAGATTAAACCGTGCAGAACTGAGCGATGTGCTGGTGGCGGTGGAGGGCAGATGCAATGTGCTTTGAGCTCTGCATGTGAGACTCTAAAGCGAAATGACCTATAGTGGACAACTTGAAGGTCTTTCGACAAACACAGCATCTTGTTTCAACGCTTCCAGGAACCTCCCTCACCCGATCACAATATCTTTCATCTGAAAGCCACTGCTGATTAAAACGACACTTCCCCATGCTGCGATTTGCAAAGTCTCCTCTCCACCACGGACTCCGATGATTGCGCCGGTGCGAAAATGTATCAATATTGTTTCTCTCTTTGCGCATACTCCAAGAAATTCACTGATGTTACGCAAAACCCACGTTTTCACATTGTAGAATAGTATGAGTAAATTTAAGACCTTTGTTTAAAAAATTAAGACTTGGGCAAAGCAATTTAAGACTTTTTAAGGCCTTAATTTTGGAATATTAAATTTAAGACTTTTAAGACCCCGCGGCTACCATGTTGACATTTAGAAAAGAAACATACCAAGTGTAAATGAATACGTTTCTTGTTTTTTTTTTTTTGTGTGTGTGTGTGTGTGTGTGTGTGTGTGTGTGTGTGTGTGTGTGAGAGAGAGAAGCTACCATGTTGTGCATGCAGCAGTGTCGAGGAAAACTTGGTACAGTTTTTCTCAACTGCATTTGGGAAAACAGACTATAATGGAATGTTGTTGATGACGACTAATATGTGTACAGGGTTTCTGCAGGCTTGAACAAGTTCAATGTAAGACTTTTTAAGACCATAACAGGTTAAATTTAAGACTTATGCTGCACAAAAAAAAAAAAAAAAAAAAATTGGGAGAGCCTGAATTACAGTACTTTCGAAATAAAATTTATCATCATTCACCAATGAACTCATTACATCCCTAGGGTGCGCTCTTGCATTAATGAGGAACTAAGTTGCAGTGGAGCCAAAGACATCCCGCAAATCACTTGAGGATGAGGCATTCGATTCCGTACGGTTTGCGTGTTGTAACGTTACAGTTTGCACGGAGTTAGCTGATACACCGTCTCGAGATGTGCTTGGACCTGACAACGGTGAACAAAATTGAGTGATGGCATGCGAATGTTGCAGACTTTTATGGGCAGCCTGGTGCTTCTCCGCTTTCGCGTGCGATTCTGGTGCCTTTACACCCAGGGTGCTGAGTTTGAGTGTTCTTTTGCACAATGTGCAGTACGCCTCAAACGGATTGTTTGGTACACGTTTTAACCAGTCTACGAAATCAGTGTTCAAGCCAGCAGTCGTTAAACTTGCATTTGCCCATTTTGCTACAAACCGTGACAATAGGGCTGTGCGATATGGGAAAAAATGAATATCCCGATACATTTTCTCCATTTCACGATATACGATATATATATCTCGATATATTTAAATCTCCTCTAAAGGACCCCATGAAATCTAACTTTTACTCTTTACTGTTTTCACTACAATCCCTGCAGATTAAATAACATTCTTGGTTAACTTTACAGGTGGTTTTCAACAACACATTTTAAACTTTCATGTTGGTGATTAATCACAATTGAATTGAAATAAGACTATTTTTATTCAACAAAGATGTGGCACAAACAAAGGGGCAATACAATACAGAGCTGCTCAGAGCTCAAAATCAATAAAGTGCAAGCTCAACACTGAGAAAGACATTTAGCCTAAATAAGAAAAGTGCTCTTTCATCAAGTTATTTAAAAAAAAAAAATAGATCTCCAAGCTATTAACCCGACTACTGAGAACCACCAACATTCACAATAGAGAGAGAGATCTGCAAAACATAATTTCTCTCTTGGCACACTTTTGAACTGAGTGTTTTCTGGCTCTGCCTCTCAGATGTGTAGAATTCCGGTATTGCCTTCTCTGTAAAATGTCTGCGACCAGGCAACTCATATTTGGGATCAAGTGTGTTTAGTAATTTTTGGAAGCCTGGTTTTTCCACTATACTAACTGGGATCATGTCTTCGGCAATGAAGTTAGTGATTGCATCCGTTATAGCTCTCCATCTCTGACTCGTTTTCTCATATGGGGGGCTTTGGAGAACGAGGCTGCTATGGTCATTTGTTTAGCTCGTGGTGGGTTTTAGCTCGTGGGCAAGTAGTTCAGAGTTTAAGAGACTCTTCATACTGTACCGGGTGAGTTTTCAGGTGATGGAACATATTTGTCGTACTGCTACCTTTCGCGATGACAGGTTTATTTGCACACTTTACAAACTGACATTTGCTGTTCCACGTCCTCCTTGTGATATCCAAAAAATGCCAGATGACTGACCCCTTACTAGTTCTTTTAGGAACCAATTCGTCCGCTTCCATTTTTAATTTGTCGCTGAAATTGACAGAGCTTACACGGTAGCCTACGCAACACCAGCAATTGCACGAACTGAGTCAGCACTGTAAACCGGAACCAGGAAATCTTCCCCCCGGCAGTGTTGCCAGATACTGCTGACGTTTTCCAGCCCAAAATATGTTCAAAACCCGCCAAAATGCACTTAAAACCGCCCAATTTGGCAACACAACCGAAACTAGAAAGTCTTCCCGGAAGTTCCTTTCAGCACCTAGATGCCAACCAATCCCGGGTGACATCTAGGTGCTGAAAGGAACTTCCGGGAAGATTTTCTACGTGCAGAATAATTCTGCACGTAACCTAGGTCTTAAATTACCCAAATGAGACTTTAGACCAACAGTGCAAAATATCTCTGTATTTTAGACTTTTTTAGGCCTAAAATTGAAAATGTGTAATTTTAGACTTTTTTAGACTCCGCGGACACCCTGTGTGTAATACAGGAAGCTGACCATGTTTAGGAGTCGTTATGGGAGGACCTATGTTGGTGACTACCTGGGTTTGTGATTTTATGGGACTTTCATGAATAATTATACAATAAAAGAAATATTTGCTTGAGCATTACTTTATTTACTTGAGCACTGAGGTGTTACTAGTATTTTTATTAACAGGTAAGTTCCACCACACTGGCTAAAAGAACCAATGTCGGACTGCATTGTGCTCAAACTTGCGATTTACACCACTACTCCACATATCTGCGAGAAGAAATTGATATTAATTGGAGCTACCTTCATCTAGTCATCATATTTTGTTATATAAAAATATACAATATTTATAATAAAATTTATGACAAACTCACAACCGAGGAGTCTCCACTGTTCTTGGCTTCCTCTCGGTTCACCAGCTCTCCCTGGCAGGGGCCGAAGTGTGCACCTACTGGAACAGTCTCCCCCTTATTAAACACTCCCAGGCCTGCATCAGGAATACTGGACTTCTGGATTTCTAGCCCAGGAGGAAGTGTTTGTCTGGCTCGGTCAGGGACTCCCATGGGAACAGGAGTATCGGGGATGAAGAGGGGTGGCCCATGAACCTCGCATTTGTTGAGGAAGAAGGATTTGCAAACTTCACAGTCTGGGAGTAGAGAAAACACAACAGGAAGAAATGAGGCCCAAATGTGCATGTCTATCTAAGACCATATACGGTACATTAGTACTGTATAAAGATTATCCTAAGAAAGCTTGTGTAGGTACAATCACAGTTACTATTAATATTAAGTGATCAATCTCATTAAATCAGTCTCATTCAATTTGAAGGTTAATTATATTGAATCAATCCCATTGAATTGTTAATTTGACTCATTTGAATCATACCATAGAATCATTCAAGTGAATCATTCAGTGAATCGTTTAGTGAATCATTCAATGAATCATTTAGTGAATTGTTTCATTAATCCTGGATAAATTGCCAAACAGCTAAATTATGGTACATTTCCAAATTATTATTGATCACTTACCATATTACATAAATCATCTGCACCTTTTTGAATTCTTTGAGAGATTGGGGACTTCGGAAATATTTATTGGAACACAAATAAAACACTGTTCAATAAATGAATTTATTATAAAGATAAAAATTAAATGAATAATGTCAGCAGATATATTCAAATATGATGGTCATGTGTGTGTAAGAGAGCGCGTGTGTGTGTGTGTGTGTGTGTGTGTGTGTGAGAGAGAGAGAGGGCTATAAAAGTTTGGAATGTTCTGTGAAAGGGAGAGCCAGGGTGTGTGGGGAATGTTATCTGAGGTGTTGGGGGGAAGGTGAGTCCCCCTCGTGATTTGCCTTGAGACAAAGGAATTCCACCTACTTTATAACATTATCAAATTCACTGAAATCTTGATAAGGTCAAAATGTATAATAAGAATGAAATTGAGGATATTAGTAAGGAATAAGAGAGAGAGAGACATGCACAGCCTATCTAATTGAGATATTAAAACAAAACAGATCAATTCAACATGCTGCGTGTTTAACAGTGTAACAGATAAACCTGGGTTTAAATTCACACTATTTCAATAAAAGCTAAATTCCTAAGACTATCTTAATTTATGCCCAAATATATTTTACTCAATATCTTGCCTCTAGCAAAGTTCTGAGATGATGTTCGCCGTTGCAGAGCTTCGCTGTTCATGAAGCACGCGAGTCGATTCCATGGACGGAGAACTTCTCTTGATCCGACACGTCGTGGCTCGTGATGAGGAGGAAAGTCTCTGATCAGAATAATATGCACGGCACCTTTGAGTTAAAAAGGATTCAATCGCTTCTTAACTTTTAATTAAAACTGTGTTTGAGTGGCAGTCGTGATGTCACTTCTAATACGAATGAACCGGTTGTAACTCACTGAGTTTAAAATCGCGCGACTCTAGAGTTTATCTTGGCCAAGGGTAAGAAATCGGGCTGAATGATGGATCTTGCAAGAAAGGAAGAAAAAGACGTCTTTATGGTGGAGGGCATCTCTATATGCGTCTAGATGGCTCGGATCCAAATGCGAGAGACAAAGAGCTGGGAGCTTCCGCCTGGACTTATGCCCTCCTGGAGGATGACGTAGATGATCCCGCCCAGGCGTGACGTAGGTCATGCGGAAGTTGTAGTTCTTAGACACAAAACGGCGGACTGTACCTACACTTGCCAGTAAGGTTCACTGAGCATCTGGTTGAGACTAGAGGTGTCCATCAGGACTGGGATCAAACAGGACACAACAAGGTACCAGTATTGGCAAAAAATATGGAAACGCCTACCAAACTGACAAAACACAATTTGACCTTTTGTTCTCAAGTTCTCTTAATAAACTAAACATTTTCATCATAACAAATGTTACAAGTAACCAGAGTAAATCATTCTAAAATATTATCAATATTTGGTATGGAACCCCTTGACACTGAAGTGCACCGACACGATCAGGCATGCCATCATAAAGTTTATGAATAAAATCAAGTGGAATTGATCTCCATACGTCTTGCAACACTTCCCAGAGCTGTGGCAGATTTGAAGGAGCCCTTTTCACCTTCTCTCGCTCCATGTAGTTCCAGACTTGCTCAATTATATTCATGTCAGGACTTTGGGCTGGCCAATCAAGAATTGTCAAGCTGACATCTTGTTCTTTGTTTTGTAAATACTGTTTAACCATCCTGGCTGTGTGTTTTGGGTCCTTATCTTGCTGGAAGATAAAGTTGTTGCCAATGAGAGCTCTTCCAGAAGGCACAGCATGATGGATAAGGATTTGTCTGTACTTGTCAGCAGTGAGGGTCCCATCTATTTTGTAGAGATGACCAACTCCATTGTAAGTGATGGCTCCCCATACTTGCAGGACCCCTCCGCCATGTTTTACTGTGGGAGAAATACAGTTTTGCCTTGTATCTTTCTCCCTTTCTGCACCTGACTTACTGTTGCATAGCGTTGCCAAATAATTCAAATCTCTTCTCATCTGAGAACATGACCCTTTACCACTGCTCAGAAGTCCAACTCCTGTGAATTTTTGCCCAGTTAAGTCTCTTCTGCTTATTTCCACCTTTCAACAAAAGTTTTGCGCACCGACACATGACCTTTGAGGCCTTCTGCGGAGAGAGTCTTCCTAACCAGGTGTGGGGAGACATCCTTGCCTGTAGCATCTTGGAGGTCCTGTGCCAGTTCCTTGCTGGATTTCTTCCTCTCTCGTAGGGATGTAGTCTTGAGGTACTGGACATCAGCTTTAGTCAACTACTACTTCCTTCCTCTGTCTGAAATGTTCTTGAAGTTCACAGTCTTCTGGTGATGCTTGAGGCATTTCCAGACAGCACTGTGGGTCACATGCAGTTTCTTTGCTATGGCTCATTATGAATGGCCCTCCTCCCACAAAACTTTCATCCTGTTGCCTGGCTGTAGTCAGAGGATAAATATTTTTCTAATGAATTCTTTGTAGAGACCACATGATTTCATACCTGCCAACCTTGAAAACATTTTATGAGTACAATTTTACAATTTCATGAGTACCCCCCCTCGCGTCAACCTCACCCCAACCCGGTGCGCATGCGCCCCCACAGACCACAACCAGCAGACCAAAAACACACTTTCAATCCAGTTGTATTGATTGACCTTGGGAACATAGTTCAGTTTTGTAAAACATTCCTATTGATAGACTTTGGGAAACTGTTATTGATGGCTCTTGGGAACTTCCTTCTGTTTTGAAAAGCACAACAAACACTAAATGCATGTGCAAATGAAATGAAATTAAACCAGAGCCACTCTTTCAAAATAAATAACACCACATTAAATTAATACAGTATGTAAAAAAGGCACTTTCAACACAAAACATGGTATGCACAAATTTCCCATGCAATAGGGTTAGACTTTGGATTTTTTAACATGTTGGAAGTATATTGCATTATACAGTAAAAATATTGCATTATACAGTACACTGCAGTATTTTGTAGTATGCCTTTTTCATGTGCAAACTATTGCATTTGCATTCGAAATACTGCATTTACTGCCGTAATACTGAAGAAAAAAGCATTTGATACTGCAGTACCACGCAGGTTTTTTCATAAGAGGGATGACCAATTTTCGACTTCACATCATCTGCAAACATTCTAGGTTACCACTGACAGACGTTACCGACTGCCCTTAAGATATACAACACGCTACGTTTTGTTGAGCACATCAATAAAGTGGTACTTATCATAGTGATTCAATGAGAGCGCGAGAGGAATTGTAATCAGGTTTTGTTGGTTACCGCATCATATATGCAACCTCGAGTGACGGCTTCGAAGTTAAATGAAGAACTAGCCTGTACTGTTGGTGTTGTAAATGCACAAAATAACGGCTAGGAAGCTCGAGTACACGTGAAACACAACCGTTTCTGTTACAAATATAGGAAGGCCGTGCATAACAGTAAAAGTGTTACGCACTGCCTTCCAGTTAGCTAAAACTTCTTATTGCAGTACTTTAACGGGCGTGTGGGACGGTGTTCGCATACCTGTTGCTCCTTGGTGACTGATGTCTATATCAATCTTGCACACCGTGCAGAATGCGTGGCTGGGTAACTGCGACCGTGTGAGACAAGGCCACCTCTCCCGATAGCTTTCCAGAAATCTTTGGGGTTTCCGAACACGTTTGGCGCTCGGTTCGGGCTCCATATGTTCAGTTTTTGTCTGAAACATGCATGTGGGAAAGCCTGAAGTATTGCAGCATATTGAGTTGGTGAACGAGTATAACGTTCACGAGGGGTTAACAATGTCGGTTTATTGGGCTGACCTAATGTTTTTATTTTACCTTTCCAGTGATCTTTGCAGAATGGATTGTTGACCATCATTGATGAAATCTCTCTTCTCTAACCGACGTTTCAATCCCCGACTCGCTCTAGCCACCTGGCTGCACCGCTGCACTCAAGTCAGCGACGCGAAGGAGGAAGGGGAGGGGGTGAAGAGGACAGAGCCACACGCTCTGGAAGAGGGGCGGGGGGATTGGGCAAAGCGTTCCATTCTGGCTTTGAGTTTTCTCACAGATCAGCGGTATCAACTTCAGCGAGAACTTGACTGAAATGCGAGTTCGGATGATATGCGTACTGAAATGCGAGTTCGGACGATATGCGTACTTTTTAATGTGAAAACGTACAGCCGTACAATGAGGTAAAAATTCGTAGCGGCTACGCAAGATGCGTACAGGTTGGCAGGTATGCGATTTAGTTAATGGTTTTCACCTGTGGAATAATTAGCATATCAGGGTAGGATTGCCCAACAAGGAGTGATTAAGGTTGGTTTTGGGGCTAAACTAAAAGAGAGATACCATTTCCAATATTTTATGATGTTTATCACACAACGATGGCCAAAACTGCTAGTGTTTTCATGGTTAAAGTATAAAATTGTGGTTAAAAGGTGTCTCTGTATCTTCATAATAAATTTCAGTTGTCTTCAGTGCAGATTCTGATGTCATTTGCATGGATTAAGTATGCAAAAATCGATCTTTTCCTAGGCATTTCCATATTTTGTGCCAGTACTGGATACGAGTATGAAGGGTTTTTTTTTACTTCCTTGTGGGAGTAAACAAAATGGTCAGATACGAAGCTTGCAGGGCAAAATAAGACGAATGTTCATTAACATGACTGTGGCACTGCATGATGTATTTACAGTATTCTCTTAGGACTTGCCTGGTCAGGGTTGTTTTAAATTCAGCTACTTGTTTGCTTATCTTCTGGGGAACAGAATTTCCCAAATTTGTTATGAAATCACATGCAGGTACAAACAAAATTAACTGTCCACACAGTAAGAAAGAAAGTAAGTAAATAAAAATAGTCCAATGCACATCACTATTTGAGCTTGCTGACAATTATGGCATTTCTAAATCTAGACATTTCCCCCCCCCCAATGCCATACATATAGGATTTATATTTAATTAACCCCCCCCCCCCCCCACACACACACACACACCCCAAATGGCAATTTAAGCATAACTAATTTGCTGAAGAAGAAAACCATTGGACCCAGAGGAAACCTACACTGACGGGGGAGAACTTGCAAAACTTCACACAGACAGCAACCCGAGCTTAGAATCGAATCCAGGACCCTGGAGCTGTGCCACTGTGATGCCCCGAAATCCGTATATTTGGACTCCTGTCTCTCACACCCACTGTCTCTTATTGAACATCCCATTCCAGGGGCATAATGAGGGGCATACTCTCTGTCCCCTATTAAATCACAGCTGGTTGGGATCTTCTGCGAGCTTATGCATGTGGTGAACAGAGCACATAGCACTGTCCTCCAGGTGTGTTTTGCTATCATGACACAGTATAGCGAACCCCAGCCAGACAATGATGAAGCTTACTGATGTTTCAAGAAGCATTTATTATGTTCAGCCGTCATCCTTAATTTGAACACAAATATACTTCCTTTCCTTCACAAACACCGTAAGAGCTGCAGATGGATAAATAAAATAAGCTCTCACAAGCATAAACCTTTCCATAATGCCAGTTAGCCACACGTGTACATTTATCAAATATTCACTCACATATAAAATAGGTCAAAGCACATGAAAAGCTAGAAAACCAGCATTAACACGACATTACAGCTTATCCATGTAGCACCCTTTCGCATAAGCTAACCTTAGCATGGCTAATACGACAACGATATATGTAAACACCCTTTCGGCAGTTAATTAGGATAACACGTCACAGCAGTCATAAAACAAGTTGAAACACACAATACCTTGTTCCCATTTCCAGCAAGGCGCTTAATTATCCATAATGAAACTTTACATTGCAAGGCAACATCTTCAAAACACCTTTTCCTTCCATACACTCTTCAATTAGCTGCCGTTCATGTGTGAACGCCTATGGGCAAGTTGCTGACTCTCAGATGAGAGTACGCCAGAAGGGCTTCAAAATAAAAACTGAAAACGTAAAAGGCACTAACAAAAATAAAACTTACAGGAAGTAGTTAACTTGCTTATATACCATCAATAGAGATCTTGCAGTCACGTGACCGGAAAGTACACAACCGCCATCTTGTCGGTCAAAAACACCGCTGAATACTGCTGCACTCGTGTACAGAATGGATCAATTTCAACCGACGGACTACACGGCTCATTTTTCTAATGAACAGATAGATATATGTCTAAAATAAACGATCTACAGATTTGTGACCTTTATGGCTTTCCGGACAGAATTTTTACGACCGGATTTTGAACTGCCAGCGGAATACCCAGACGTGTATGATTACCTCATCAACTTTCCCTCGCTGTTCAGTGGTGAAGCACTGCGTGCTTATAAATCTCTGGACAGTTATCTCTACAGAAATTCAGGATTTGTCAGCGACTCAGATGTGGCATCTTGTAAACAAGAAAATGATCCTCACTGGATGGGTAAGTCACTGTTGTTTACATGGATCTGGCGTTGGAGAGGTAGAGGCTTGGCAGTGGAGGTTTGAGTGGCTGTTTTCTGAGCTTAGTCAACAGGCCGGCTCTGCCTGTAGTCTCGCTTTTGCTTCGGCTCCCGGCGCTGCCTCCTTCGCTTTGCTTCCGATAACAATCCACGGAGACCCCGCTGGTCTCGCAATCTGGTCTCGTCCAGAATGTGTTTTGTTTTTTTTCTCGTCCGGAATGTTGTGCATGCGATGGAAATCGCTACAAACCGTAATTTTCTGCTGGAAACCAATGTCCAGTAAGTCCATACGGTTGTAGTGGATACTGAAGTCCGGTACAGACGAACAACACGCAAAAATACACACAAAAAACAAAAACCGTGCACAGGTAGGGAGAGCTTGTAGCCGCAGCCGTTGTAGTAGAATTGTATATTGAGGTATTTCACTCACGTGACCAAGTCATGTGATGCTGCCATTTTGGACGGCACGGCTCGAATCAGTTTGAATGCGAGGAAGGCGACAAACGAAAAACATAAAAGAAAAAGGAGCGAGATGTAGAAAACACCTTCACTATCCAGCGACGCAGGGCATTTACAGGGCGAGCAGAGGGAGAGGTATTTGCAAAAATTGAGGTTAGCAGGCTTAGAGAACGATGTTTACCTGCTTCCACAAGGATTGCTCACTGACGTACGGAAGTACACGAAGCCCTCGTCTTTACCTGACTTCGGCCCACATGATCTGTATACCTATGTCGTTAAAAACCCATCGCCATACACAGGTATTGATCTGAAAGCGTATAAGAGTTTGGATGGCTACAAATATTTTGTCAGGCTGGGTAACATGCCTACATCAGCGGGTCGTCCCTGGAGCCGGTGGTCGCCATCTGATTACAGCTAAGGTTTGTTCACATTTTCATTTACTTTCGGTCCTCAGGATAAACAAAATGTTATTAAATGTCATTGAAATAACTTCTTAGTCTGTTGAGACATGGCCTGTTATAAATTTGCTGTTACCAGGCAATGACTAAGAACTGTATTATTAGGGTCGGTGTCTGTGTTGTAGCAGTGTACTAGCAGCTAGCTGTTAGCACTAGCTAATGTCAACATCGTAGCTGGTATGTTACTGTAGCAATATTTACGTTCAGTCATTTGGATGACTGTTAAAACCTTTCAGTCTCAAGTTTTTCCTTTACTGGATTTACTAGTTTACGGAGCCATCGCGCGCTCTCCGGCCGGGCCGGGAGCCATCGCGCGCTCTCCGGCCGGGCCGGGAGCCATCGCGCGCTCTCCGGCCGGGCCGGGAGCCATCGCGCGCTCTCCGGCCGGGCCGGGAGCCATCGCGCGCTCTCCGGCCGGGCCGGGAGCCATCGCGCGCTCTCCGGCCGGGCCGGGAGCCATCGCGCGCTCTCCGGCCGGGCCGGGAGCCATCGCGCGCTCTCCGGCCGGGCCGGGAGCCATCGCGCGCTCTCCGGCCGGGCCGGGAGCCATCGCGCGCTCTCCGGCCGGGCCGGGAGCCATCGCGCGCTCTCCGGCCGGGCCGGGAGCCATCGCGCGCTCTCCGGCCGGGCCGGGAGCCATCGCGCGCTCTCCGGCCGGGCCGGGAGCCATCGCGCGCTAGCTCAGTAAACTAGTAAATCCAGTAAAGGAAAAACTTGAGACTGAAAGGTTTTAACAGTCATCCAAATGACTGAACGTAAATATTGCTACAGTAACATACTTGCTACTGTTGTTGACATTAGCTAGCTTGCCGTCCAAAATGGTGGACACCGGGGCGTCACGTGACCCTGTGACGTCAGGTGAAATACCTCAATAGTAGGGTTTTGCAGAAGAAAAGGTAGAAGTAGAACCAGAAGTAGAAGGCGGAATATGGCGTTTGACCTACAAGATGGCGTCTGTCACAATCTGGATCGGCTGTGACGTCACATGCAAGATCTCTATAAGAGTCATTTACACTACCACCAATCATGAGTAAATAATGGAACAGTATACGGTTTACATCAAGCACGAATGATTTCAAACTGAAAATGACCTTCCCTATACAAATAACTTGTTTAGAAGGTGGAAAACCCTTTTAAACCATGAACTATGAGCTTACAAGCTATAGCTAGAAGGTATTATTAACTATAGGGTGAACAGGCTTAAATCAGTCGACAGCAGCAAGACTAGCTTCTGAACTGGGTGTTCCACTTCAGACATCTTGGGGAGACGCTCCTCTTTCTTGCCAAGCTTCATGTCATCGAGGCAGACCTTAAAGGAACAGTCCACCGTACTTCCATAATGAAATATGCTCTTATCTGAATTGAGACGAGCTGCTCCGTACCTATCCGAGCTTTGCGCGACCTCCCAGTCAGTCAGACACGCTGTCACTCCTGTTAGCAATGTAGCTAGGCTCAGCATGGCCAATGGTATTTTTTGGGGCTGTAGTTAGATGCGACCAAACTCTTCCGCGTTTTTCCTGTTTACATAGGTTTATATGACCAGTGATATGAAACAAGTTCAGTTACACAAATTGAAACGTAGCGATTTTCTATGCTATGGAAAGTCCGCACTATAATGACGACAGGCGTACTAACACCTTCTGCGCGCTTCGACAGCGCATTGATATCTGAGCTCTGTATCAATGCGCTGTCGAAGCGCGCAGAAGGTGTTAGTACGCCTGTCATTATAGTGCGGACTTTCCATAGCATAGAAAATCGCTATGTTTCAATTTGTGTAACTGAACTTGTTTCATATCACTGGTCATATAAACCTATGTAAACAGGAAAAACGCGGAAGAGTTTGGTCGCATCTAACTACAGCCCCAAAAAATACCATTGGCCATACTGAGCCTAGCTACATTGCTAACAGGAGTGACAGCGTGTCTGACTGCGTCTGACTGACTGGGAGGTCGCGCAAAGCTCGGATAGGTACGGAGCAGCTCGTCTCAATTCAGATAAGAGCATTTTTCATTATGGAAGTACAGTGGACTGTTCCTTTAACTCTCCTTACTAGTCCGTCTTTGTCAGTAGTGGTTTCTGAAACTCTGCCCAACCTCCACTCGTTCCTGTGCACATCCTCTCCTTTCATCATTACGATATCTCCAACTTGCAGATTTCTCCTGGGAGTATGCCAGCGCTGTCTGAGGGCAATGTTGGCCAGGTATTCCTTTCGCCATCGACTCCAAAACTGTTCTGCCAGGTATTGAACATGTCCCCACCTTTTCTTGCTATACATGTCTTCTCTGATGAACTCACCTGGAAGAGGCAAGGCCTTGACAGGTTTCATAGTTAGGAGATGATTAGGGGTGAGTGGCTCGAGGCTGTGTGTGTGTGTGGGGGGGGGGGTGTCACTGAGGTTGTTAACAGTCAGTGGACAGCTGTTGACGATTGCCATAGCTTCATAGAGGAAAGCTCGTAGCGAAGCATAATTTAGCCTACCAGAAGAAAGAGCAAGCGTGGCCTTAGGATGCCTTTCACTGTTCTAATCTGTCTCTCCCACACCCCTCCGACATGCCTCGAATAGGGTGCATTCATGCTGAACTCGCATTGTTTCTCAGCAAGAAATGCAGCCAGCCAGTCTGCACTGACTTTTTAAAGCTTCGAGTTCATTTTTGGCTCCAACAAAGTTGCTTCCTTGATCAGACTTGATTTGACAAACAGTGCCACGTATGGCAATAAAAGCATCGTAGGTCATTTATGAGGGCGTCGGTGGACATGTCATCAAGCATCTCAATACGGATGGCACGGGAGCTAAGGCAAGTGAAGAGAAGACCATACACCTCTTGTTCTCCTTTCTACCCTGCTTTGTAAAAAATGGACCAAAGTAGTCCATTCCACAGAAGGTGGGGGGGGGGGTGATGGTTCCACGAGTTCAGGGGGTAGATCAGCCATTCTTTGGTCTTCCGTTGGTTTCCAAAGCAGTCTACAGGTAACGCATTGACAAACGTAGGATGCTACTGCCCAATTGATGCCAGGAATCCATGGGACCTGATGTCATGAATGGTAAGACCTTTGCCTTGATGTTTCATCCTTTCATGGTGATGAGCAATGATCATCTTTGCAATGTGATGATCCTTGGGGACGACTGCAGGGTGCTTGATGGAGTCGGGAAGAGAAGAGCTGCACAGCCTACCTCCCACCCCTGAGGATGCCATCTTTGTCGAGGAAGGCATCAAGCGAGTATAATGGATTTTGAGATGGTAGGGGGATCCCTTTGCTCAGCAGTTTCAACTCCTCTTGATACACATTTTTCTGCAGGTCTATGATTATGCAATGTTCTGCATGTTCTCGTTCTGTTACAGTGGTGAGACTGTTTGATCTGTTCTTGCTGATGCACCTTAGTATGCGTGCAACAGCTTGAGTAGCCAGTGACCAAGATGAGAGCTTAGACAAGCAATCAACAAGGCTTACTCATTCTGTGGTTCTTGTGCTAAGCACTAGAGCACTTCTGACCTCTGGACCTCCAATCATTAACTCTGCAATCTCAGCAACAGGCAGCTTCATTTCCTTGTTCCATAAGAACTTGGGTCCAGTGAGCCAGGTGGATGAACGAAGCTCGCTGGGAGTCAAGCCCCTAGAAGCATGGTCAGCAGGATTCTCCTTGGTTGGGATGCATCTCCATTGCTGAGGGGGCGAGCTGAGATGAATCTTCTGAATGCGATTAGCCACAAAAGGTGTGGAATCGTCATGCTTCATCGCTGATGTATCCTAAGATCACCTTAGAATCAGTCCAGAAGAACTCCGCAGTCCCAGTAGATGCAAATTCATCCCTGAGCATGTTGCTTATCTTCACAGAAACAACTGCGGCTGTTAGTTCCAATCTCGGAACAGTTGTGACCTTGGATGGTAAGACGCGTGCCTTTCCTACAACTAAGGCACAGTGAACATCTCCCTCTTCATTTTGAAGTCTCAAGTACGAGCACTGGCCATAACCCTTAAGGCTAGCATCCGAGAAATGATGCAGCTCTGCCTTTGTGACCTTTCCAAATCCAGCAGGTGAGTAGGTACGGGATATGGTAACATTATCTAATTGGGCTAGATCACTTCTCCACTGTTCCCATTCTGGACGAAGTTCGTCTGGGAGAGGATCGTCCCAGCCTGTGCCTCGCCTACACATCTCCTGAAGAATGATCTTCACTTTGAGCAGAACAGGCGCCACAAACCTGAGAGGGTCATAGAAGGAAGCCACTACAGACAGGATGCCGCGGCGTGTTGCAGCCTGATCCTTTAGGCTGACATTAAGCCGGAAGTGGTCAGATTCCACATCCCACTGAATCCCTAGGACTCTCTCAAGTGGCAGGTTGTCGAAGGTGAGGTCCAGATTTTTCACATTAGTTGCTCGTTCTGAGGGTGGTATACTCTCTAGAACATCTCTGTCGTTCGACACAAACTTGTGTAGTCGCAGACCACCCGTGGTGCACAGTTTGCGAGCTTCTCTGGCAAGCTGAATAGCATCTTCAGTGCTTTCAACACTGGCAAGCCCGTCGTCTACATAAAAATCCCTCATGATGAACCGGGAGCCTTTAGGGTAGAGGCAGCATTTCTGCTAGAAAAAAATTCTGCCAGTCAAAGTGACCGGCAGAGGTTTCACCTTCCGGACATTTTGATAACATGCCGGTCAAATATTCCATCGTTCCTAATTAGCCTAGTGCAGAAAAATTGGAAGTAGACTAGTAGCTTAAAGAATGACAATTTAAATGGAGCGCGGACACATGATCATAGCCAAAGCAATGTTCAATTAGAGCAGACATTCTCATATTTTTCGATCCTCTTGTGAATCCATTGCGTCGTCCAGTCTTTTCACAGTGCGAACTGAACATTGTTTCGTTACCACCAATTACCTCACATCTCAGCCATGGGAACTTTTCACTCCATTCCGAACGAAACCCCCGACACTTTTGCTTTTTCTCTGGAGGTGGAGCTGTCAGCACATCTGGGACAGAGCGTTGATCATGGGATTCACCATCACCTCTCTTGTGAGTCGCATCTGGCCTCTGAAAAAAAAACTTTTCAGGCTAGTCTGCCTGGGACCGGCCATATTTTAACTTAGCCTAGGTATTTGTTAGCAGAAAACGTTAGCCGCGTTCACTAAAAGTGGTTGTCATGTTTATTTTTACGCAGATTACGCTGTAGAATCTTTGCTGCAAACAAACGCTGGTCAGCCAATCACACGTTCCTTCCGATGTGTTTTTATTAGGTTAAATTATTTTATTTTAATATTGTGTTACTACATTAGACCTAAAAGGTAGTATTATTCTGAAATTCAAATTGCGTTAGAGAGACGGGATTATTAGTCAATTTCAATCGGACAATTTGACCGGTGAGATTTCATTTTCTCTGACTTTTTTTTTTTCCCGGCCAATGTCCGGTAATTACCGGACAACGGAATGTCTGGGTAGAGGTTGCTATTCTCTTTAGCTAGATGCTTCAGCCCGTAGTTTGCACGTCCAGGAGAGGAAGCAGCACCGAACAGATGCACCTTCATCCGGAGCTCGCTGGGTGGTGAGTTCAAGTCTCCTTGCTTCCGACAGAGAAAGAGCAGGTAGTTGCAATCAGCCTCGTTCACATGAAATTGATGGAACATTTTTTCCAAATGTCGCACATCAGAGCAACAGGGTGTTGTCAAAAGCAAATGAGAACACCACTCAACTTGTTCAGCATGTCAGGACCAGAGAGGAGGTGGTCATTTAGGCTGGTTCCTTTGCATCTGGCGGCGCAATTGAACACTACACGAAGCTTTTCCGGCTTCTTTGCATGACGAACACTGTGATGGGGAATGTACCATCTCTCACCTTCACTCCCACCATCTTCAACCTGCTCTGCATCTCCCTTCTCGATTACCTCCTCCATGAACTCGACATACCGCTCCTTATACCTTTCGTCCCGTTGCAGTTTCCTTTTGGGGTGGTTGAGGCGCATCATGGCTGAGTCTTTGTTGTCAGGCAAGCTAGGTCTGTTTTTGAAGGGCAAGGGCATTTCATAGTGGCCATGCGTGTTTTTCCGTATACCCTCGCCTAGCTTATGGAGGAAGGCGATGTCGTCTTGTGACACTGCTTTGCTGTCTTCACTGCCATCCTTGAAGTCAGATTCTAGAATGCAAATAGCATTGGCAGAAGTTACCAGAGGCAGCTCTTTAACCGTGATTTTGTGACACAGGCGACTTGTGCTCAACGGATCATGGCCTTGGGATGAGCGCCCCACAATAGTCCATCCCAAGTCTGTCCATATTGCACAGGGTTCCTCAGCTCCTCCTAGGATGACCTGCCTTGGTGCCATGGCTCTGGAACAGTTGTAGCCTATAAGAAGTCCTACTTCACAGTCCTTTAGTGGTTGGATTTCGTCTGCTAGTTCTCTGAGATAACTCCATTGTTTAGCCATCTCACAAGTGGGAATGTGAGCATGGTTAACGGGTATGCAATCCTTTGTGTAGGCAACTGGAAGATCAACCTGAATAGCAGAACTATCCCCTTACACAAAGGCCAGACACACACTCACTTGGGAGAACTGTGTTTTTTTCCCCCCCACTCATGGTGGTCAACTTCAACTTCACTGGATACTTGTCAGCAATTAGACTGTCGCTCACTTCTTGGCCGACGAATGTTGTATCACTTTGAGTGTCGAGTAGAGGACAGACAAGCATCTCAGCTGTTGAATTGTTTTTAGTTGACACCCACACTGGTATTACCATCGATGTGTAGGATGAGCCTTCGCCTGTTACACTGAGTGATGTTGCAGCAGCAGCACTTGGATTCATCCCTGTTTCAGATGAACACCTTTCCTTTCCATAGTTGTAGTCATGGAAGACTGTAGGATGCCTTCCTTTGCAGTTGTCCCAGCAGTGACTATGACGACAGTCTTTTGCACCGTGTCCAGATTTTAAGCATCCCTAACAATTTCTTCTCCTTTACGTAGTTCTGTCGTTCTGCCAACATCATCCCTGTGAACTTGGGACATGCATGAAGTTGGTGTCTGTTATCTTGACAAAGGATGCATGGAGCTTTAGCCCTTTTCTGGCCTGACCTTTGATTTGTGTTGTCTGTAGCTGTGTGAGTGGTGAGAACACTGGCCTTGTTTCTCTTTGTGTCTCAGATTTCTCTTCTCAATGTTCGAGTCTGATGAATGAACATGAAGCAATGTAATTGGATTGCAGGCAATCTCAGCTTCAGTTGACACAAATGTTGCAAGTCCTTGAAACTTGGAAATTCTTGCTTCTCGTTCAGGCATTGGGTGACTTGTCGGTTCCAGTGTGAAGCTGCCCAGTCTGGTAGTTTGTGGGCAAGCTTCTGGTTCTCCTCACAGTCATTTAGTATGTCAAGACCCTTGACATGAAGCATGGCATCTTGACAGGCATTCAGAAAATCTGAGAAGTTTGAGTCCTTGAACATCCTTAGGTTGAATCCTTGGCCAATTGGTGAGCTTCTCTCTGAATGCTCGCTGAATGGTGAATGGCTGGCCAAAGCGAGGATTCAGCTTGTTCCAGGCCTCCCGATAGGCTTCATCACCATTCCGGAAGAAAGTGCCTTCTAGCACCTGGCATACTGGACCACCAACGTATTTCTTCAGATAATAGTTTTTTTCAACTGGTGTGATTGCTCTTTGGTCAATGAGTGAGGTAAACGCTGCTTTCCATTCAATAGTAGACCATGTTCTCTACCTCCATTGTGGACGCAGCTGTTCGGAGCTGTGGCCGCAAGGTCTCGGGTGCCTGTCGAGGCGTCAATCCCCGAACCCGGTGGTGGACACCAGAAGTAAGGGATGCCGTCAAGCTGAAGGAGTCTTATCGGGCCATGTTGACCTCCAGGACTCCTGAGTCAGCTGATGGGTATCGGCAGGCCAGGCGTGCTGCAGCTTGGGCAGTTGTGGAGGCAAAAACTTGGAACTGGGAGGAGTTCGGGGAGGCCATGGAGACGGACTATCGGTCGGCCTCGAAGAAATTCTGGCAAACCGTCCGGTGCCTCAGGAGGGGGAAGCAGTACTCTGCCAACACTGTTTACAGTGCGGGTGGGGAGCTGTTGACCTCGACTGGGGACATTGTTGGGCGGTGGAAGGAATACTTTGAGGATCTCCTCAATCCCACCGTCATGTCTTCCATTGAGGAGACTGAGGCTGATGACTCAGAGGTGGACTCGTCCATTACCCAAGCCGAAGTCACTGAGGTGGTTTGCAAGCTCCTCGGTGGCAAGGCACCGGGGGTGGACGAGATCCGCCCTGAGTATCTCAAGTCTCTGGATGTTGTGGGGCTGTCTTGGTTGACACGCCTCTGCAACATTGCGTGGTGGTCGGGGACAGTGCCTCTGGAGTGGCAGACTGGGGTGGTGGTCCCTCTTTTTAAGAAAGGGGACCAGAGTGTGTGCTCCAATTATAGGGGAATCACACTTCTCAGCCTCCCAGGGAAGGTTTACTCCAGGGTACTGGAAAGGAGAATTCGACTGATAGTCGACCCTCGGATCCTGGAGGAACAATGCGGTTTTCGTCCTGGTTGCGGAACACTGGACCAGCTCTATACCCTTCATAGGGTGCTCGAGGGTTCATGGGAGTTTGTGCAACCAGTCCATGTGCTTTGTGGATCTGGAGAAGGCATTCGACCGTGTCCCCAGTGGTATTCTGTGGGGGGTGCTTCGGGAGTATGGGGTTCGGGGCTCTTTGCTAAGGGCTGTCCGGTCCCTGTACGAACGGAACAGGAGTCTGGTTCGCATTGCCGGCAGCAAGTCAGACCTGTTCCCAGTGCATGTTGGACTCCGGCAGGGCTGCCCTTTGTCACCGGTTCTGTTCATAATTTTTATGGACAGAATTTCTAGGCGCAGCCAGGGGCTGGAAGGAATCATGTTTGGGAACCACAGGATTTCATCTCTTTTTGCGGATGATGTTGTCCTGTTGGCTTCGTCAAACCAGGACCTTCAGCATGCACTGGGACGGTTTGCAGTCGAGTGTGAAGCAGCTGGGATGAGAATCGGCACCTCCAAGTCCAAGGCCATGGTTTTCGGCCAGAAAAGGGTGGCTTGCCCTCTTCAGGTTGGTGGAGAAGTCCTGCCTCAAGTGGAGAAGTTTAAGTATCTCGGGATCTGGTTCACGAGTGAGGGAAGGATGGAGCGCAAGATCGACAGGCAGATCGGTGCAGCCTCCGCAGTGATGTGGTCACTTTACCGGTCCATCGTGGTGAAGGAGCTGAGCCAAAAGGTGAAGCTCTCAATTTACCGGTCGATCTACGTTCCGACTCTCACCTATGGTCATGAGCTTTGGGTAACGACCGAAAGAACAAGATCACGGATACAAGCGGCTGAAATGAGTTTCCTTCGCAGGGTGGCTGGGCGCTCCCTTAGAGATAGATTGAGAAGCACAGTCACTCGGGAGGAGCTCGGAGTAGAGCCGCTGCTCCTCCACATCGAGAGAAATCAGCTGAGGTGGCTCGGGCATCTCTTTCGGATGCCTCCTGGACGCCTCCCTGGGGAGGTGTTCCAGGCATTTCCCCCCGGGAGGAGGCCCCGGGGAAGACCCAGGACACGCTGGAGGGACTGTCTCTCGGCTGGCCTGGGAACGCCTCGGTGTTCTTCCTGTGGAGCTGGCCGAGGTGTCTGGGGAAAGGGAAGTTTGGGCTTCCATGCTTAGACTGCTGCCTCCGCGACCCGGTCCCAGATAAAGCGGAAGACGACGAGAATAGCAAGCAAATCACTATGGTTTGAGGAGAATCATGCACTTTGGGCCATGCTGTTATATGAAAATATAAATCACGTGGCATATATTTTTACACACACCCATCGTGTGATATTCCATACTTTTTTTTATTCAGGTTAATCAGTTTTTAATGACTAAAGTGGTTGCGCGGGAGCAGGCCGAGAGGCTGAGCAGGAGCAGACCGAGAGGTAGCGCGGGAACGGGCCGCGTAACAACAACCAATGCAATGCCCCCGAAGAAAGCTCCTACGGTCGAGGAGATAGACGATATTAAAAAATCCCTCGACTTTCTGGGTGAAGAAATCTCTGCTGTTAGGATGCAGCAGAAGACCATCCTGGACCTGGTAGAAAAGGTCAAAGCTCTGAGGCTGCAGAACACGGAGAAGGAAAAGAGGATCGCCATTCTCGAGAACCGAGTGGAGGAGCTGGAGCAGTACACCCGGATAAATGACATCATTGTGACCGGACTGCAAATTCAACCCCGCTCATATGCTGGAGCAGTGGCGAGAAGAGATGGAGAGGAACTGAACGAGGAGGATGCTAACTCTGTGGAGCAACAGGTGTTAGCATTCCTGCACTCCAAGGGGATTGAGGTAAAAAGCACCAACATCGAAGCATGTCACCCTCTCCCACGGAGAAGCAACACAGGCAAACCGGCGGTAATAATGAGATTTGCCAACAGAAAGCATAAGATGCAACTGTTAAAACAAGGGAAGAAACTGAAAGGCTCAGATGTTTTTTTTAAATGAGCACCTAACCAAAAAAAATGCAGACATTGCAAAAAAGGCGAGACTCCTAAGGAAACAGGGGAAAATCCAAAACACTTGGACACAAAACTGCAAGATTTTCATCAAGCTGAAGGGATCTCCAGAAGAGGCCAAGATCTTGGTCATCCGAGATATTGGGGAACTGGACAAATTCTGAGGGAGCCAATCAAAGCAATTTACAATCATGACACAAGAACTGGACACTTTCCTTTATACTGAGCACAAAACATGGAAAATAATATTGATCCGGAAAATAATCTTTTCAGCAACATCAATATCAGCTGCCGGTATTACACTGAATATCAATACAATGCAAAGATCAGAGACGGAAATAAGATATCAATTATTCATTTCAATACCAGAAGTCTGTATGCCAGTTTCCATAAAATGAAGGAATATCTCAGTCAGTTCAATACTCCATTCAATATAATAACCATATCAGAAACTTGGATCAACGATGAGATGGGAGTAGGTTTTGAGCTGAACGGGTATGAATTAAATTATATCAATAGAAAGAACAAAAGAGGAGGGGGAGTGGCAATATGTTGATAATAGTTTGGAATATAAAATTAATAATAAAATGACGGTAGCTGTTGATGATTGGATGGAGTGTATTACAATAGAAATATGCTGTGAAAAAATGAAAAATATAACGGTGAGCTGTATATACAGATGTCCTGGATCAAGCATAGAAGTTTATGGTATAAAATCAACTCAGAAGGTCATGTACATCTGTAGTGATTTTAACATCGACCTCTTTAATCATAAGAAACACAAAATGACAGAAGAGTTCATTAACTCAATGTTCAGTATGGGACTGTACCCAACTATTACCAGACCAAGCAGGATCACTTCTCACAGCACCACTTTAATAGATAATATATTTACTAATATCCTGGAAAATAATAGAGAGTGGACTACTATTAACAGACATCAGTGACCACCTACCTATTTTTAATGTATATTACTGTAATTATAGCAAGAAAAAGGATACTAAAAATTATAAAAGAGTGAAAACTGAAGAAACCATGATTGCACTAAAAAATGACTTAATACAGGACTGGAATGTAGCTTATAAAGAAAAAGATGTTGATAAAGCATATGAGGAATTTTTAATAATATTCAATGAACTATATAATAAAAATTGTCCTATAAAGAAATACAGTAATATACATAAATATACAAATAGTCCGTGGGTCACCAAGGGGCTACAAAATGCCTGCAAAAAGAAAAATATATTATACAGAAAATTCTTAAAGCATCGAACTATAGAGGCAGAGGAAAAATATAAAAAATATAAAAATAAATTAATATTATGAGGATATGTAAGAAAGACTATTACAATAAATTAGTGGAGAAAAATAAAAACAATATTAAAGGTATATGGACTGTACTAAATGGTATTGTGAGAAATGGATCCAAAACTACAAATTACCCAGAGTACTACACTGAAAATGATAAGACCAAAAATAATATGGAGGATGATGAGGGATAAATAGAATAGGGTTGATTGTTATATTAGAACTAACTTAGTATATGGTATATATTTATTAATGGGGATAGATATCTTCATATTTACAGGGATAGGTATGTAGTAGATATATATTTTTGTAATTATATATTTATATGGATATTTATGAAGTGTATATATGGAATGAAGTATATCCCTAAATCCATTTGACCACTTTTTGAGAAAAAGGCCATTTTTTAATCAGGCCTTCATATTTAAGTATAGAAAGCTAGTTTTATTTTAAATCACAAGGTTATTAGTTAGTGAAAAATATATGTTAATCTCACAAATGTTACTTCAGCCAAATTACTATTTAGCAATTATTTTTTTATTTAGTGTCAAAACCAGCCAAATCCCTATGTGGTTTGTGTGCAAAAACCTCTAAATCCATTTTTTCCTTACAGACATAGGTAAGTGTTACAAAACCACCAAAGATACAATTGAAAATATTGAAAATTATGATACCACACATATGGGGTGGTTGTGATGGTGGTGTGGTTGGCTCACTCATAGCTAATTTAATATGGGACCTATGATCATGAGCAAATTGCACCATATTTTTAGGTAATACCTAATAATACCAACACCTCTCTTCATAAATGAAGGCAGAAGGCCTGTCATGTCAAAATTTAAGAAATTCAAAATCCACACAGTGTAATCACAATGCCAATAGGTTTATTTTCTTCACATCAGTGGACTTTCTAAGCAGGTGATACAAAGTACTACACCCAATAAAATACATTGAAATAAAACTAAAGTGCAATATAAAAATCTTATGTAAACAACATGAAAATCTATACACAAAATATACAGCAGCAAGCAACGTTCTGCCAAGAAAGGTAAGTTTATGTCAGTACATTAACACAGTAACAGCAATAACAATAAAAACAGCAGTGCAAAGAACTTAGATGGGTATAAATAAGTTAATGATGAAGATGAAATTGAGGTACAAGCCATCAAATTTATACTATGAACAAAAGATTATTTAAGATGACAAAACTATTTTAGGTTTTTTTAAGATTATGAAACAGGTATGATAAGTTACATATTAAAAAAAACCACAATGTTAAAAGTTCACATCAACTCAGCTTGTTCACCTGACGCGTAGTCTCTGAGTAAGCTTACGAGGCTGCTGCGTTTTTGTGTGAGAGTGTGTCTGAGTGTTTGTGTGTATTCTGCATGGTGAGTGTGTGTGTGCCCCTGAGAATGTGTGTGTAGTAGGAGTGTGCGCGTGTGTGCATGCATAATGTGTGTGTGTTCAAATGTGTCAGGTATCTCTCACATACTTCAGGATCCAAGAGCCCGTCCTTGGCGTATGCCACTCATCAAGCAAGGCTGGCTCATCTCATCTCATTATCTCTAGCCGCTTTATCCTGTTCTACAGGGTCACAGGCAAGCTGGAGCCTATCCCAGCTGACTACGGGCGAAAGGCGGGGTACACCCTGGACAAGTCGCCAGGTCATCACAGGGCTGACACAGACAACCATTCACACTCACATTCACACCTACGCTCAATTTAGAGTCACCAGTTAACCTAACCTGCATGTCTTTGGACTGTGGGGGAAACCGGAGCACCCGGAGGAAACCCACGCGGACACGGGGAGAACATGCAAACTCCGCACAGAAAGGCCCTCGCCGGCCACGGGGCTCGAACCCGGACCTTCTTGCTGTGAGGCGAAAGCGCTAACCACCACCACCATGCCGCCCTGGTTGGCTCATTAAAAATAAATAAATAAATAAATGATGAAGATGAAGTTGGAGGTACAAGCCATCAAATTCACAGTATGAACAAAAGATTATTTAAGATGACAAACATGTTTTAGGCAATGACAATTATCAAACTCAGGTATGACGATGAGGTATGTAGTAATGTAGTGATACACACAGAATTATGCATCTGACACGTATGTAGTCTCCGAGTATGCTTACGAAGCTGCTGCGTCTGAGTGTGTTTGTGTGTGTATTCTGCATGATGAGCGCGTGTGTGCCCCTGAGAATGCGCGTGTGTGGGAGTGTGTGTGTGCAGGGAAGGCAGGAGAGTCATTGGAAACAATTTACTCATCCTTCAGATCTTGTGCAATGTCCCTGTCACCTGCACTTGACAAGACATCATTGTAAAACTCCTGCACAGTTGCAGGCACTCCCAACTCACACAACAGCTTCAGCACATCCCTCTTCTTTGCCAGCTTCACACAGTTGGCATCAGGTAGAGGAGCCACCTCTTCCCTCTTTTCAGCACGGAATGCTGAGTAAAATCCCCGGCAAAAGAAGACTTGACATCCAGCCTTTCCCCACATATTTGAATGACCCTGGCGTCACTAATTTTGAAAGATCGTTGCTGGGTGGTGAAGGCGGCGGCTTCCTTCCTGAAATCATAGCACTGCCAATCTCTCCCATATTGATGGATATTGCCATGCCTGTGAAGTATGGATGCGTATTCGTCTGGCAGCAGAATGGTGGCGTGCTTTCTGAGGTCTCGTTTGATCCTGCCGAACACCCTGTCAGCTGGGAGGAAGCGGTGTCCTCGTACCGGAAAAAAAATAGTTGATGGTGAGGTGGGGGAACAGCTGTGACCGGAGGCCAAACAGCATAGACAGCACATTAATGTTCTTGTTTTGGCCATAGCACGAGTCGGAGAACAGGCGCAGGCACTGACACAGGTGGAGGTTGTCTGCAGCTACAGCTGTGAAATAGTGTTGGAGAGCTGAGGCAATCATGTTGCTGTCCTTCGCGTTCTCATACTCAAGCCATGTGTACAGGTGGATATCATGCCTACTTTGGGATTCTCCTCTGCCATGGTGACGCACCACTCCAAAGACATAGTAGTAGAGTTGCCTGGAGTAGTACGTCTGAACTATGGCAGATTTCGGCAGGACAAGGTTCTCCATGACGTCAAAGCAGACAGTGAAGGAATCCCCCACGTCATTCAGGATATTGTAGAACTGACGGGCACGGCGTCTGTGGAGGGAGTATTGCAGGATTTTCTCTCGTTTCTCTTCTTCTTTTAAGCCAAGGTCATTCATCGCCATCCGGGACTTAACACACACGGAACATACATCCTTTGCCGGATGTCCGAAGGCCAAGTTGAAATCATATACGAAAATGCTCCAATATAGCGAGTAAGTCACTTGAAGGTGATTCTGCTCCGAAAAAAGGCGATGCATTTTTGCAACACTTGGGTCACTAGGCAGATACTTTCTGCCTGGAGCACCACGTCGGGCGTAATGGCTTGCTCTGCAGGCAAAGGACTTAATGTGACCTCTGATGACCTCCTTCTTGGCAGTTATTTCAGGATTTGGTCTTGAGCCTCCTCTTTTTCTGGGCGTGCCTTGCCAGTTTGTAACCAGTGCCTGGCAATGCCCTGGACTCTCTTTCTTGACACCTATAATGACAATAAATGAGAAAGAAAGTTGAGAATTAAAATTAAGCTGACTGACTGTTCATTCTTGCTGTGAAAAATCAGGAGGAAGAAAAATTTTTCATTCATTCATGCAAATGATTTCAAAATATTTGAGATATGAAATGTCACAAATGCTTTGACCTTTTTTCATCTCCCATTTTTATACTTAATGATAGCATAAGATAATTAAACATGCCTTGACTTTTGATAGTTCTAAGTTAACTCTTTTTCTTTTATTTCATTTATGGTCTATGGTGATGTGTATCCAAGGTTGTGGTGGGGTGGGTAGGTGTTGGTCACTGAAACAGTACTGAGGTGGGGGTATGCAAAGGGGTGGGACGCCCACCACAGACTGCACTGATTTAAAACTGTCTACTGATCTACTGTATTAGCCTACACAAGCATCAGGGCATGGACAACTTAGGCAGAGACAGCACAAACTCGTGAAGGAAGAAACTGTATTGTACTTACAGAAAATGCTCATGAAGGACGCCTGGCAGACAGGAACCCTTGTTTTAGCTTCCTTCAGAACGGAGTATTTGATGGTCACGTCTCTCTGCCGTCTCTTGTCTTCATCATCAACTTGTTCCCTCCTCCGTTGAACCGGCATAATCTCCAAGTGGGACAGAAGTATAGCGTCCTGTTCAACTTTATCTTTAGATGTGTATAGCTGATTTTTAAAGTATGCCAGGTCGTTCTGAGTTAAGCTTGCCGCAGCGCACATCAACCTGTTGTGATTGCAAGCTATTCCATTTTCAGTATTTTCGCCACTATATCGGTTCATTTTCGCTTTATAGCAAACATGATTTTCAACAACGCGACGTTTTCTCCGCCCATTCACTGTCTGGAGAACAGGTTCATCCATGCCATTGTAATCCATGTTGGTATTATCTGCCATTTCACGAAATCTCCCTCTGAATAAAGTTGCAGCTTCCTTGATGAGACTTTGTTTACTAGCGTTAAAGCACATGAGTCCAAGTGACGTTCTGATTGGTTGTTGAATATAGAGGCTTTTGTTGCTAAATCGAAGCGGCGTTTAGAGGGGTTTGATATTAAACCGATTTTTTAGACAAGACGGGGAGTGGTTTTTATTTTTTTTACAAAAATGTTTTCATTTACATATACTAGATGTAACCAGGATTCACACAACATCCTTAACTCATTTTTTCACGGAGATGGCGTTTAGAGGGTTTTGCATCTGAACTCTATACATACATGCATGTATGTATAGAGTTCAGAGTATGTATAGAGTTCATGCGCGCGCACACACAGTATATATAAGATATGGTATGTAGTATCTATTTTTGTAATTATATATTTATATGGATAATTATGAAGTGTATATATGGTATATATTTTTATAGGTGTATTAATGTAGTTTGGATTTCAGGGTAGTTAAAAAGGGGTGGGAAATAAAAAAAAAAAATTATACTTCTTCCCACTCCTTTTTCGAACAATGTGCGGTGCATTGTAATGTATTAGCTCTTGGTTATTTTATTTATTCTTTTTTTGTCACTTTTTTTCATTTTCTTTCTTTTGTATGTACAAATAGTTACATACATTTTTATACATGTTCGAAAATGTTCGAAAATAAAATAAATTCATCATTCATTCATAAAGTATTTTAAATAAATAAATATGTTTCTCTCACTCCTCGCTATCATGTTACACGCTCGATAAACAAAGTTCATACTTTAATCAATAAAAAAATCTAAATTTCAATGTCACAATTTGTTGATTAAAATAAGAGACTGAGGCTACATCCCAAATGTACTGTATTGCACTTTTAGTGCACCAGATAGTGTGCAGGGTAGAATAAACAGTGAGTGTTACTGAGCACCAGAATGGCCTAATGTCTTACAGAGATAGTCTTTATCGTCAGGATCTTCCACTTTAACAGAAAGGCCTTCAGGTGGGTTGTCGAGACCGTCTCCATAGTTGTAGATGCTCAGCTCCAGCGTCTCCTCTTTCTTCACACAGGCTTCTGAGGTCTCTCCATCCATGGATGTCTCCGTTTTCATGTCCTCACACAGCTAAAGATCAAACAAATAATCTGTTAGGGCGGGACGGTATCCATCCCACTCGGGAAGATGCTGCTCTCATTTCTCGCAGCATAGCTCGTAGTTTCAGAACAGGCCTAGTTGATCTGTGACAATCCAGAGCCAAGGCCAGGGAGCAGACGGACAGGCTAAACTGTCTGTCTGCTACCTGCACAGAGTCATCACACAGGTACCATTACATTGAAGCACGAACTGTTAATGAACTTCTTACTGATCAGCAGTTTAATGTACTGTGTTTAAACAGAAACATGGATTAAACCAAATGAGTCTGTAGCATTAAATGAAACTAGTCCTCCTGGTTGCAGTTATAGACACCAGCCTCGTCTAACTGGCAGAGGAGGCATCGCGATTCTTTATAATGATCATCTCGGCATGACACAAAAACCTGGACAGTTAGTATGAAGAACTTCAAACGCATTTGTGGCAGTGGGGGCGTGGCTTAGTGTCAGTTTGTGAATGTAAGGCGGGGCCAGGGAAGGTGAGTAGCAAAGTCAATGCACCTGTTGTCAATTAATGTTGTGTGTTTGTTGCAGTGACTGTGGAGAACAGAAAAGGAGGGAGAGCAGAGATTTCCCCAGACCAAAACACAACTGTGTGTATGCACATGTCTGGGTACCTAAATGGACATTAAAGCTGAAAAAAAAAAAAGTGGTGTGTGAACGTCATCTCTCGCCTGCCATGCTGTCAGACATAGTTCAGGCTGTTTGGAGGTAAAACTTGTTGCAAGATGGCGCGCAGATTTTATGTGCGTCGGATGATTCAGGACAGTGATTCCATTCATGATTCAGGACAGCGATTCAATTCAATTTTGAGAACTGTGACCCTGATGAACAGTGCCTTTATTTTTAAACTTCAACTCGATCCAGCCAAAGATCAAAGGTAAGTGTAAATATTTCTTCTATTTCTGGTGAGCAGATTGGTTGGTGCGCGCGCTGTAGTGCATACACAGGAAAAAATTTTCCAGAGTTAACAGACCATGGAAAATTCTTGTTGTGATAAAAATGCTAATCTGTAGCAATCTAAAATATAAATAAGAAACATTTATATATAAAATGTAGGCATTTGTGGACTGTTTTGCGATTCAAAAACTGTCTCCAATCTATCCAGACGGGTCCCGACCACATGCCCCAAATATTTTAGCCACGCTGTCCCACACACCAATTTCACACTGATGCAAGAATTCACACGACACACTGCATGATTTCTTCTTCTCGTGATGGCACAAAGAAGCACATCATCTTTCTTCAAGAAAGACAACCTGCCTAACAAGAATCCTCCAGTTACAGAAACTTCTAGTAGTTCACTATCAACAGATCTCACTTTGGATGATGAATGCGCAGAAATAGAGCTCAACAACCACCACCCTCATCACAAGGAGGAGGATTCTGTAAAAAAAAAAAAAAAACCCACACACGATTCCACCCCAAACCAAACTTGGACCCAACAACGGGTTAGTCTAAATCTTGAGTGGCTTTTTTTTTGTGTGTGTGACCACCAAGTACCTATGTACTGCAAAATATATAATGTTTTTGTGACCTCTATCAGGGTTCTCCACTTTTCAAAAATAAAAGGTGGTGGCAGGGGTTTGGGGGCTGGGGGGCAAAGCCCCCCCCCTTGAAGCTGACAGACTTTGGGCTTTTTTTGACAGTGAAACTGGCCAATAATGGATAGGAATTGCTAAATCATTGTTAAAATCATTTTATAAAAAATTAACACTCTTACTGTACATGTCATCTGATGGACAACGGCCAAAGATAGAACTTTTAATACAATGTTTTATTGGGTCTGGTTTCCCAAAGTAGCACCAGAAATTTAACACAAACTAAATTATAATAAAAGTTCAAGTAATTATTACCAAAAAAAAAATAAACCCTGTCTATAAAATGAATACTGTATTGCACCATGTTTGCACCACCTGATTACATGCACATTACATGACCACTACATAACACACAGCGCCATGACCCAACTAATCCACCTCCCTTCAGAGGGCTAGATATAGTGGCCTGTCCCCACCCACTGGAAGATACCAATTACTTTATATTACCAACATTGCATAAACCATACATTTACATAATCTCGGGTCTAAGTGCATGCCAATAATCTCTATAATTCAAACAAAATACCCAGTTACAATAAATGCTGCTTTTAAAAAAAAAAAATACGCATACAGCGCTCGAAACTAACGGTGTCCCGATGTCCCGGGGACCATAAAAAATGTCATCGGGACACAAAATTATCATATCTGGGACAATCCCGGGACAATGGAAAAAAATAGATCTAGAAAAAAAGTTCTACATTAATATTATTTACAAAGCCGTAACACATACGTAGACATTCACCTAATTTGTCAATTTTAATTTTAAAACGTTAACAGCGAAACATACATAGTAGCTACACTTTCGATGCACCTGCATCCGTAGGCTACAGAGCAGCGCATTCTGTTCTAGAATCTTCGGCCGGAGTCCGCATTATATGGACTTGGAATGGAATTGCTACCGCACACGCTGCGCCGACTCTTGCCAGAACAAAAATGCTGAAGTGGTTGAAGCGGACCGACCGCGGGGAAGAAACTGAAAGCCCAGACATAACGTCTCCGGGACCTTCAGGATCCAAAGTGTCATCGCCTGGTCTGCAGGCAACGCTAGCAACTGAATGAGCTTAATGAACACTGTTAGACACGTTATAAAATACAACAGGAATGATGTGGATGATATTGACGGAAGATACCGTTCAACAGAATAAGTGAGTTTTCTTGGTGTCTTTCTAGTTCAGAAAGTTTAGTCAGTCAGCAGCACAACTAGGCTCGGACCTGCCACTATGCTGATGTTGCTAACATTTGCACCCGGCAGCGAAAGTTCATAAAATGGATAACGGAAAGTTCATAAAATGGATAACGGAAAGTTCATAAAATGGATAACGGAAAGTTCATAAAATGGATAACGGAAAGTTCATAAAATGGATAACGGTAATGGATAACGGAAAGTTCATAAAAATGGATAACGGTAATGGTGAAAATTATAAGTTGGCCTTATAAGTGCCAACAGATGTTCAAGGTATAAGTAGATGAAATGAACATACAGTAAAAGGGATCTTATTTTCAACTAAAGTGTACTGCAGATGTAGGGAGTTGAAACATTTTCTGAATGAGCTCGTTGGCCCCTTTAAATAAACGGGTATCTATTCATACAGTGAGATCGCCAAAGTTTAATAAACTGAAAATGCAATAACTGTCATTTTGAAGTAGATGATGTATAGGACATGTGTCGCTTGTGTCTTGTGACCAGGGCTGGAGTGGGCCCTGTTTTCAGTCCGGGAGTACATTTGAGTACATTAAAAAAGATAAAACAAATAACTGTTCTTTCACAATGCTTTTTATTTGGTTTAAATTCAGGTAGTGACAATGTATGTTGTTCGTCGTTCTCTGCATTACTTTAGGGTTAATAAAACTTCCATTACGCGGTAGTTTAATGACCACAAACGTAATGCAGAGACCGACGAACGATTTCATCTAGTATGAGACGGGGCTCCACTTAAAATTGGATGGTGTGTGGCCGCGTGTCTAATCCGCATATACATTTATCTGTGTCACCAACATGTCCCAAAGTTCCTTAGTGAAAATATTTGAAAACACATCCAAAGGACATGCATCTTCAGAAATCGGCATCTTCGGCCCGGGTGTGGGAATGAACTTTTACGTCGGGGGCGAAATCCAGCTGACTGCCACTCCAAATAGCAAAGCAGCGAGTATGGCTGATTGTTTCACGTTATTTAAGATGAATTACACAACACATTTTTAGTCATATAATCTTAAAATAACGAAAGCACCCATCTCGCGTGCATTTGAACCAATGCTTGTGCATTACATGCCGCATACGCCTCGAAAATAATGGCAAATCAACAATGCTGGGTACTCAGCAACCGGCAGATAAAGCATGAGGGCGCATTAGGCAACTCAAAAATGGTTAAATGAAATGTAGACTAAAGCAAGTGTTCGATTCTGCTTAGAATATTAGCATACGCATACACTTCTTCTAAGTTATATATTTAACAACAATTATTTAACATCAAATATGACTTCTAGGCCTGTGTGTTCATAACCACAATGTGCGCACGCCTGTGGAAATGCACGGTGTGACAGCGAGATGAAATAGGCTGGATGAGGAAATAACGCGCAACAGCACATTTGGGACCTGTTCATCTAAAATTGTTAATAACTGAGATGTAAAGCAATGTCCGGTTCGTCTTAGAATTAAGACATACACCACATCTATACCGTGTAAATTGCGAGATTTCACATGACATCAAAAAGCTGAATTGACATCGCAAACTATCGACACATTATAGGCCTAGCATAGACTGATAAAATCGACAAACAGGGTTATCATACTCCATATCTTTCGTAACCTACCAGCTGGTCTTGAGAACATATCTGTCAATTTGGCACATTTTGCTGCCACCTCCTTCCTTTTTTTAAGCTCCGCCCTTTCGGTTCCACCTGGCCTCTTTCTGCCCTCCATCACTGACGCGTGCTGTTTCGCGCCAATGTTGTTTAAGTTCCCCGCAATACAGAGGAGGAGTCGGGGGCGTCGTGGCTCAGGTGGTTAAGGCGCCATGCCATGAATGCGGGCGACCCGGGTTCGATTCCGGCCCGAGGTCATTTCCCGATCCCTTCCCGTCTCTCTCCCGCTCATTTCCTGTCTCTAACACTGTCCTATCCAATAAAGGTGCAAAAAGCCCAAAAAAAATATCTTAAAAAAAAAAAAAAATACAGAGGAGGAGTCTTGGACCAAACCAACTGCAATAGAGGGGAGGGGAGAATTTCCTTATTTGGTAGCGCCTATTTAATCTGCTGCAATGCTGTTGGCGTCTGGGCTGCCATGTGAAAATGCAGAGTGCAGTTGAATTGATGATTAATGCAAGAATAAGATCAGTGACCAAAATTAGTGAAAATTATTTTCCCCATGCTCCAAGCAGGCCACCATTGATGGTTTGGGCCGGGGATGGTCCCGGCTAAATATAGGGCCACCCCAGCATTGCTTGTGACTTATTGTAAAAATGATATAAAGGGTTCAAAATCACATAGTTACAAATATAATAGTAACTTCATATGATAATATTAACCACTGGTTATTTCAGAGAGGAAAAAAATGGGGACACTATTGCTTCCATTCGGGACAATACAACACAGAATTCGGGACCACTGGGGGACACAAAGAAAAAAAGTTAATTTCGAGCCCTGTACGCATAATGTTAATGGGGTGAAACCACTACAGTCCATGTGCACCAGCTTGTGCATGCCCAAGACTGGCACTACAAAGCCACCCCGGCCTTCATAGTTTGGGTCCTTTGACCCAGGAACCTGGAAGTCCTGCAGTAAACAAACAGTAAAGCAACAGGAAAACGCAGTTCTCACCTACACAATCACAGATACGTAAAATAAAAGACTTGAACTTGTGTGCGCGTGTGCACGCCGTTATATGATCACTGTAACTGTGTATGGTCAGAAAAGACGATAGATAAGCGTAACCGTTGCACAATAACGCTACAAACAATCTGCGTGTGCACTGCAAAGTTACTTAGCTGCTGGCTAGCTGCAGCTTCCAACGTTGCCATGTGTCAGTATGGTGTAATGTGGTGCGGTGTAGTGTAATGCAGGGATAGACCTCAATCTGCAGAGCTCTGTGTCACAATCTGTATGCAGCCGGCTGGATGTTTTTCTATTGCAATCGCATGGCCACTTCGCATAGCCCCATAAGCATTCATTTAATGGTCTTCTGCATGTTAAATAGTTAAATTATAATAAAGTAAATACTTTACGATTTATTTGGTGCATACTGATGAAGTTACTTTTTTGGCCAAGGGAAGGGTGGCAGGCCAGAATTATAATGTGGCGGTGCGCCACTTTAAAAGCACCCGTGGAGAACACAGCCTATATTTGTTACGTTATAATCTAGATGAAATATTGGGTCGTGAAAAACACTAATCCTTTGATCAAAAAGGAACTTAACTAAATTTCAAACTAACAATGAGTATTTTGTCTGTGAAAGATGTACTGTGTTGCTTTTGATTAATATTCAAATACAGCAAGATTCTGTCCATGCAGTAGGTACAGGGTTTGACGAAGACGTTCAAATTTTCAAGTCCCTATACTCCATGGTCTTTCAAAAATGGAGTCCTTTATGGTTTTGTAGAGCATTTTCCCAATGGGGACTGCTTTAAGTCCAACCCTGCATTACTAAGAAATGTTTTTATATATGCTTTAATAGAAGAAACCACTGGAAAAGCAAAGTTCTGCCAAGAGACCAAGGCAGACTGATGGAAAGAAAAACTTCAGGTTGTCATTATCAAGCACAAGCCAAATGGCATTATTTTATGAAAGTACTTCATTTAATTAATGTGTGCACCTTGTTTTCAGTATCTTTACATATGAAGTAATCAGCTGTTAATAAATAAATGAATAAATTAAAATGTGCTGGAACTCAATTTTACTGGCTTTCAGTATAAAATGTTACTACATGACTAAATATTAAAGTTTTGTTTTCTTAAATATTTAAAATTTTATTTTATAGCAGAGCAATTCCAGCGTTATGGACGTGACACTTGAACTCAAAATGGCAACAAATGACCCAGTGCATGTTTTATTGTCTCCCAGTATTTAAACAGGTGTTGCATATTTTAAGGCTGTACCATACTGGAGAAGTGATAGAACAAGAACAATTCCCATAGTACACCTAGGGCATGCCAGAAAACGCCAATAAAAGATGCATTATGGATGTGACAGAAAAAGTATCACTTTTCTTGGGTGACTGTACATTTTTTTTTATCAAAAACTGTGAAATTGTAAACCTAATGTCGAAATGGAGATATCCATTTGATAGAGGGGTCCAAGGTGAATATTAAAAAAATCTTTGTTTAAAATATTTTGTATTTCATGCAGAGTTTCGGAAGGAAAAGTCAGCGTTATGGATGTGACGCGTCCGAAATAGACATGGCATATGTTTTGAAAATCAGCAATTTAACCACCATAACCCTTTGAAAAACTCTCTAAATATCAGCTAAAACTATCAAAGTTCTTAAATAATATTTAGGATGGCTATTGTTTTGCGGATTTTAGCATACATTTCTGTGGCTTGTGGCAATAATATAGAATTGTACATGATCATAGTTGATTTTAGCTTGGGTTTTACATTATAAGAAAAAAACTGACAGTGACATATTAGGTTGGTTACAAATTGGTTCAACTTATTCACATCTGTAAAATACAGGCCTAGGTGAGATCTCTGGGAGTGGTTTTGATGTATTACATGTTGCTTTATTTTTGCATGGTGAGGTTGACATTTACATGGAATTGCCCAGCACCAAGACTCTTAAAGGAACAGTCCACCGTATTTCCATAATGAAATATGCTCTTATCTGAATTGAGACGAGCTGCTCCGTACCTATCCGAGCTCTGCGCGACCTCCCAGTCAGTCAGACGCAGTCAGACTCGCTGTCACTCCTGTTAGCAATGTAGCTAGGCTCAGTATGGCCAACGGTATTTTTTGGGGCTGTAGTTAGATGCGACCAAACTCTTCCACGTTTTTCCTGTTTACATAGGTTTATATGACCAGTGATATGAAACAAGTTCAGTTACACAAATTGAAACGTGGCGATTTTCTATGCTATGGAAAGTCCGCACTATAATGACAGGCGTACTAACACCTTCTGCGCGCTTCGGCAGCGCATTGATATCTGAGCTCCGTATCATTGCGCTACCGAAGCGCGCAGAAGGTGTTAGTACGCCTGTCATTATAGTGCGGACTTTCCATAGCAAATGTACATTCCACCAGAACAAGCAGGTTTCAGAACCCAGCACGACACAGTAGAACAAGTTCTAGCTCTCACCTCCTACACTGAATCAGGATATGAAAACAAACAGAAAATTGGTGCCATCTTTGTAGACCTGTCAGCCACCTATGATACAGTGTGGCACGAGGGGCTCATGTTTAAGCTGTCGTCATATGTAAAACGTAGAGCCACACTGAGGCTGCTTTACAAAATGACAGGAAACCGTAGCTACTTTGTACGCATCGCTGACCAGATGAGCAAACCCAAACAAATACAGAACGGAGTCCCCCAGGGTTCAGTGCTTGCACCTACTCTTTAACATTTATATAAGTGACATGCCACCCACGGAATCCCTAAAATTTGGATACGCAGATGACCTAGCTACTGCCACACAGGCACGTTCATTTGAAATATTAGAAAATACCCTAACAAGAGACATGGAAAAACACTACACATCTTTTTTTAATAAATGGTACCTGAAAACGAATGTCACAAAGACTGTTAGCTCTGTATTTCACTTAAAAAACACTCAGCAAATCAGACACTGCAAGTCCATGATAACATTGGAGGAAATATTTTGCCTTCAGACTTAACCCCAAAATACCTGGGGGTTACTTTAGATCGAGCGCCAACATTGCGAGGCCACAACACAGAAGCTCAAAAAGTGATGTGCAATAATAAGAAAACTAGCTGGTACCAACCGGGGAGCATCACAGTCTGTCTTGTGGACTTCAGCTCTTGTACTGTGCTACAGTGCTGCTGAGTACTGTGCTCCAGTCTGGAGCCGCTGCTCCCATACCAACAAAATAGATGTTCAGCTGAACTCAGCCATGAGAATAATCACAGGTTCCATCAAAGCCACACCTACAGCCTGGCTCCCTGTGATGGCATCAATCGCCCCGCCACACCTGCGCAGGGAACAAGCAACCCAGCGCCAACATGAGCGTATACAACTGCTGGACGAATCTACCCCGGTGAGAAGGGTACTTGACTCTGCCCCTAATATCAACAGACTAAAATCACGAAAACCCTTCTTCAAAACAAGTAATCCAAATTTCAACATAAATGAATCCTGGAAAAGAGAATGGGATTCGAACATACCACAGGGAGGAGAAATAATTACAAACCCAACAGACCCACTCCCAGGCTTTTCGGCCCTCTCAAGACGTGAGTGGGTCCAATCCAATAGAATTTTATCAAAAAGTGGACGAACCGCTGTGAATCTCTACCAATGGGGGTATCGTGACACTCCAACATGTCCAAAATGCCAACAGGCACCACAAGACATGGACCACCTGGTCCTTCGCTGCCCACAAACAGCTATACCTGGAGGTTACAATTCAATTTATGAGGCGGGCCCAATATTCCAACAATGGTGCACTAACAGAGGTGTGAAATAAACCATACGAAACTACATCAAAGCCATAAAACATAACACTACAACAAGTGTTTTGTAGAAAACAATACATTTAAAAAAAAGTACATGAAAACAGGTTTTGACTCCAGAAGGTGCCGCAGTGCTGCAGGTTATTAAAAGCCTTTCAGAAGTACATGAAATAGAACAGACGAAACAAAGTACCCCTCAAAAACAAGACTCCCCTAGTCAGGACTGAATGCCAATCTAAAAAAGTGGGTCTTCAACTTCGATTTAAAAAGGCCGAGATCAATGGTGGTGCAAATGCCGGGGGGGCAGATTATTCCACAGTCTGGGGAGCAGCGACAGCAAAAGAACGATCACCCCACTGTTTAGATCTCGACCTTGGGACTTCTAACAGAAGCTGACCCGAAGAATGCAGGGCCCTACCATGATCACGGATAGTTAAAATCTCAGACAAGTAAGAGGGAGCCAGGCTATTGATGGCATTAAAAGCAAACAGAAGTTTAAAATCAATTCTAAAATGGACTGGAAGCCAGTGGAGTGACAACAGCACAGGAGTAGTGTGTTCACGTCTGGACGTGCTTGTTAAAAATCGGGCCGCAGCGTTCTGTACAAGCTGAAGACGTAAAATTGAAGACTGGCTGAGGCCAACACAAGGGGCATTACAGTAGTCCAGTCTCTAACTGATGAATGCATGGATTGCCTTCTCGAGATCCTGCCGACTGAGAAACGGCTTCACTTTAGAGGTCTGCGCGGGACAGAATTTTCAGTTACCCTAACCCACCATATTTTGTCCCGCTCCGGCCCGCAAATCCCGCATGATGCAGACGTTCGCGTTATTTCTCACGAAAGTTCTTGTCATTGGCTTGGGGAATTAAACATGCTGAGCTTAGCTGAGCTCTCCACTGACCGATCCTTCACCTAGCGCATGTGGCGAGGGTGCGCGTTGCCAGGTGGCATGTGAAGCTGAGGCTTTACAGAGATACCCATTGTGAGCTTCACTAGAGGAGCTCTGCTCTTCTGCCATGATCGGAGATCTCAAACACGGAAGAGCGGAAAGGAATCGGAAACGTACGCGAGATTAGATCACTGTGGCAGCGGGGGCGTGGCCAAGCAGCAGTCTGTGAATGGAGGGCGGGGTCGGGGAAGGTAAGTGGCTAGGTCATTACACCTGATGTCAATTTGATAGATAGTTTACATACGTTTCTATTGATAGATAGTTTACATCAGTAATACAATCCAGTAACTTAGTAAGTGCCGTATTTTCATTGGGTCTCATGGGCAAATATATCTGCAAATCAGCATAAAAGTGAAGACAGATTGTGTTTGTTTTTTTAATAATTGATCCCAGAGGTAGCATGTACAATGAAAACAGAATAGGGCTGAGAATAGAACCTTGTGGCACCCCACAAGAGAGGGATGCATATGAAAAACAGAGGTCACCAATCATCACAGCGAAGCTCCTATTTGCCAAGAATGACCTAAACCATTGGAAAGCAGTGCCACGGATGCCGACATGCTGCTCTAGGCGAGATAAAAGGACCGCACGGTCAACTGTATCAAAGGCCGCTGTGAGGTTGAGCAGCACCAGCATGGCAGGATTCCTGGCATCCACAGACAGAGCGATATCATTGTGCACCTTTAACAGTGCTGACTCAGTGCTATGTCGGGATCTGAAACCAGACTAGAATTTCTCTCTAAAAATGAATAATTGAATAAAAACTTTTTCTAAGACCTTAGAAAGAAAAGGCAAAATGGGAGACAGGCCTAAAATTGGACAGAACAGAGGGGTCAAGATGTGTTTTGTTTTTTTTTTAAAGGAGGGGCCTAACTACAGCATGTTTGAAGGCAGCTGGGACAGACCCTGAATTAAGACAAGTGTTTATAAAAACAAGCAGACTTGACCCAACAGAATTAAAAACCTCCAAAAACTTGGCCGGAATGACATCCAAGGGGCAGTTAGTGGGTTTCATGCCACTAACCACCTTTGTGAAAAATGACAGAGAAATAGTCTCAAACTGGTCAAAAACAGCAGACTGTGTAAAAAGAGCATCCACGTTATCAAGGGACATATCAATGTTACTGATATTCTGTCTGACTGATGCCACTTTGTCAGTAAAGAAAAACTCTTCACAGGTTGCGGCGAAGGCATCAGACAGAACAGTGGGGAGTGGATTAATAACAGAGTCAACAGTATTAAAAAGCAGTCTTGGCAGGGCTCGAAATTAACTTTTTTTCTTTGTGTCCCCCAGTGGTCCCGAATTCTGTGTTGTATTGTCCCGAATGGAAGCAATAGTGTCCCCATTTTTTTCCTCTCTGAAATAACCAGTGGTTAATATTATCATATGAAGTCTCATCTCATCTCATTATCTCTAGCCGCTTTATCCTGCCCTACAGGGTCGCAGGCAAGCCGGAGCCCATCCCAGCTGACCACGGGCGAAAGGCGGGGTACACCCTGGACAAGTCGCCAGGTCATCACAGGGCTGACACAGACACAGACAACCATTCACACTCACATTCACACCTACGCTCAATTTAGAGTCACCAGTTAACCTAACCTGCATGTCTTTGGACTGTGGGGGAAACCGGAGCACCCGGAGGAAACCCACGCGGACATGGGGAGAACATGCAAACTCCACACAGAAAGGCCCTCGCCGGCCCCGGGGCTTGAACCCAGGACCTTCTTGCTGTGAGGCGACAGCGCTAACCACTACACCACCGTGCCGCCCATCATATGAAGTTACTATTATATTTGTAACTATGTGATTTTGAACCCTTTATATCATTATTACAATAAGTCACAAGACACAAGCGACACGTCCTATACATCATCTACTTCAAAATTACAGTTATTGCATTTTCAGTTTATTAAACTTTGGCGATCTCACTGTATGAATAGATACATACAATAGATGTTTATTTAAAGGGGCCAACTAGCTCATTCAGAAAATGTTTCAACTCCCTACATCTGCAGTACACTTTAGTTGAAAATAAGACCCCTTTTATGTTCATTTCATCTACTTATACCTTGAATATCTGTTGGCACTTATAAGGCCAACTTATAATTTTCACCATTACCGTTATCCATTTTTATGAACTTTCCGTTATCCATTACCGTTATCCATTTTTATGAACTTTCCGTTATCCATTACCGTTATCCATTATTATGAACTTTCCGTTATCCATTACCGTTATCCATTTTTATGAACTTTCCGTTATCCATTACCGTTATCCATTTTTATGAACTTTCCGTTATCCATTACCGTTATCCATTTTTATGAACTTTCCGTTATCCATTACCGTTATCCATTTTTATGAACTTTCGCTGCCGGGTGCAAACGTTAGCAATATCAGCACAGTGGCAGGTCCGAGCCTAGCTGTGCTGCTGACTGACTAAATTTTCTGAACTAGAAAGACACCAAGAAAACTCACTTATTCTGTCGAACGGTATCTTCCGTCAATATCATCCACATCATTCCTGTTGTATTTTATAACGTGTCTAACAGTGTTCATTAAGTTCATTCAGTTGCTAGCGTTGCCTGCAGACCAGGCGATGACACTTTGGATCCTGAAGGTCCCGGAGACGTTATGTCTGGGCTTTCAGTTTCTTCCCCGCGGTCGGTCCGCTTCAACCACTTCAGCATTTTTGTTCTGGCAAGAGTCGGCGCAGCGTGTGCGGTAGCAATTCCATTCCAAGTCCATATAATGCGGACACCGGCCGAAGATTCTAGAACAGAATGCGCTGCTCTGTAGCCTACGGATGCAGGTGCATCGAAAGTGTAGCTACTATGTATTTTTCGCTGTTAACGTTTTAAAATTAAAATTGACAAATTAGGTGAATGTCTATGTATGTGTTACGGCTTTGTAAATAATATTAACGTAGAACTTTTTTCTAGATCTATTTTTTTCCATTGTCCCGGGATTGTCCCAGATATGATAATTTTGTGTCCCGGTGACATTTTTTATGGTCCCCGGGACATCGGGACACCGTTAGTTTCGAGCGCTGAGTCTTGGATGATGAGAGCTATTGGCTATAATGGAAGACAGATATTTGGACTTGGCTTCCTTCAGCGATCTCTGGTAAGCAGCGAAACTGTCCCTTAACCAGCCCAGGGATACATGCAGTTTGTCCTTTTTCCACGGCCGTTCAGCCTGTCTACAATATTGCCTAAGCAGACGGGTGTGGTCATTCAACCAGGGATCTGTCTTGATGCTTCTTTGCCGAAAAGGGGCAACAGAATCCAGAATCACAGAACAAGTAGAATGGAAAGTGGAGAGTAGACTCTCTAGGCAAAGGGAAGGAACCAGCCCACTGTCAGCATGCAGCTGAGGGTCCCTAAAGGCAACAGTAAACTCTCCAGCCGTCGACGAAGTAAAGATACGGCATCTGCGAGCTGGGGAAACGGGCTTATTGGCGGGGGGAGCAGCAAAATCAAAAAACAATGGGGAGGTGATCCGAAATGGCAGTGTCCACTATTTCTCGGAGGGAAACTGAAAGCCCGTGAGAAATAAGATAGAGAGTGTGCCCATGCTCATGTGTTGGTGCATTAAGAGACTGGGTGAGACCAAAGGAATCCAAAAGGCCTTTAAACTCATTAGCCAGTTGACTTGCTGCACAACAAACATGAATATTAAAGTCTCCACAAATCAATAGTTTATCAAACTTTACAATAAAATCAGACAAACTCAGAACTCTTGAATAAAGTCCTTATTAAATTTGGGAGGACGATAGACTGTGGCACACAGCACGGGGCAGGCGAGGTCGATCACAAACAGCTGCAGTTCAAAGCTGGAATAACTAAGCGGTTAACATTCAGCATCTGAAACTCTCCTTAAATATAGCAGCCAGACCGCCGCCACGACCAGCAGCTCGCGGGGTGCTGAAAAAAAGAACAGCCGGGAGGGAGGAGCTCCAAAAAGACGCTGTTCTCACCTGGTTTCAACCAGGTCTCTGTCAGCAAGAGGAAATCCAGATCATGTGTTGTAAAGAAGTCATTCAGAATAAATGTCTTATTTGTGAGAGATCTGGTGCTAATCAGCGCAGTATGAGCTGAGCAACAGCCAGACTGGTGAGAGGAGCGGGTGAGCGAGCGAAGATTCCCCAACGCACAGCCCCGCTGACAGGTCCACACTAGCCGACAACATGGGAAAAGCACCCCGGTATCATGGAGAACCGGTCAGAGCCACAGATACCTGTACTCCGTGGAACTCCGCAGATCGTAGCCCCTGGAGGATCCGGCTAATAAACGACAGGGATCGTGACGAGAAGAAGCCAGGTAAGATTTAAGTTTAATGAGAACTCCTCCTCACTTTCCACGTCTTCTGTGGCGACTGCTGCAAGGTAGCCAGCAGGAAAGATGCCGCAGATGTGGCGATATGAACACCAGAAAAGGCGGCAGCATCTCTGAATGTCCATCAGAGCCGCAGATCGACAGTTTTTCCAAAGACTCATGAATATTAAGAAGTGTCAGGCGATCATACACCTGCAGCGGTGAGACACTCCGTATAACAAACAACAGACTTGAGAAAAACAGCAGCACACTCAACAGAGGGAGATGGCCAGCCAAACACACAGGTGCCATCTTCCCACCCATCTTGAGCAAGGCATCTAACCCCTAATTGCTCTCTGGGTGCTGTAGCATCGCTGCCCACTGCTCTCAGTATGGGTATGTGCTCATTGCTTATTTTGTGCTCATTGCTTAGAAGAAAATGCATTTTGTTCTTTCAGGAAATATCCAGGCGGCACGGTGGTGTAGTGGTTAGCGCTGTCGCCTCACAGCAAGAAGGTCTGGGTTCGAGCCAGCCCCGGGGTCGGCGAGGGCCTTTCTGTGCGGAGTTTGCATGTTCTCCCCACGTCCGCGTGGGTTTCCTCCGGGTGCTCCGGTTTCCCCCACAGTCCAAAGACATGCAGGTTAGGTTAACTGGTGACTCTAAATTGACCGTAGGTGCGAGTGTGAATGGTTGTCTGTGTCTATGTGTCGGCCCTGTGATGACCTGGCGACTTGTCCAGGGTGTACCCCGCCTTTCGCCCGTAGTCAGCTGGGATAGGATCCAGCTCGCCTGCGACCCTGTAGGACAGGATAAAGTGAATGACCTTGACATCACAGCAGGAAGGCTATCGGGCTCATCGCCATTTTCGCTATACTAAAACACCGAGCTGACTGCAACTTCAATCCTCCATTTTGAGCTCATTTATCGCCATGCCACATAGATGTGTTGCTGTGCAGCAACACAAAAGAAGGTGGATTTGTGTTGCTGTGCAGCAACACAACAGAAGGTGGATTTATGTTGCACTCATGGCCCAAGAATGTTCAAAAGGCAATGATTTGGATGCGTTTTGCGAGAAATTCACGGGCACATTTTACTGAGGACTTGTACGAAACCTCTGATCTGTTGAGGAGCGTTGGCTATAAGCCTGTATTGAAAGAGAGTGCAGTACCAACAATTAAAGGAAAAGAAAACTACAAGAAAAGGAAAGCAAGTTCAGTTGCACCAGTTCTCCCGGAGTGTGAGCCAAGCAGTAATGGCGGAGTACTCAGCATGGAGAAAATGGAGAATGAGTGAACCAGTCGTCAGATTTCTCCACTGGATATACTTGCCTCAACAGCAATCTCTTACCCTTGTGTGGAAGAAGCGAATGAACGGAGAACTGAAAGTCAGATTGTTTTGAAATGATCGGCCTTCAAGAAGCGAGAGCACAGACGGGTAAGCGCCGACTCTCATTTCACTCATAACATGTTTACCTGCATTTAGATTAATCCATGTAACTTGCATTGTGTGTTTAAGTTACCGGTATAAGATTATTTAATTTGCTTCAGAATGTGATTGTCTCAGTCCATCTGATTATTTAATTAGCCTTTTACGTTTTCAGTGAAAATGCATGCACGTACGTTGCATAAGTTATAACACCTATCCTGTTTTAATGAGTCACAGAAGACTGTCAGTTCAATTCCATCCAGTTCTCTAGACGGCTTTGTTCTCTGGCTTTATTTCGTAAGGTGAGGGCCTCCGTGGCCGACGTGTTCCTATCGGATTCACTTTCAGATGGTTCGAACTGATACGGTTCTACGTGTATAGCAGTAGCATGTACACACACTCCAATTTCAGGACTATTGCAGTCAGGTGTATTACTATCTGAGAATCTGAAGAATCTCCAATAAATCCAAACGAAGAGGCCATTGCAACCGCTCTCGCCTGCAGAGTCTGGCTTTGGTCTATAGCTGTCAAAGACCTCGACCTTAAAGTGCATATCCTGGACCAATTTCGTGGTTTTTTTTTTTTTTATCTGAAAGTATGCCCCTTTACACACTCATCCAGAAGGGTAATTTTGCACAAGGCCATCTGTCTACAGCAGAAAAAATTAAAATAAAACACATCTGGAAAAATCCCAAGGGAGTCTGGAGCCAGATTCGTGATGTCACATGCGGATCCGCCAACAGGCTGAGAGAGCTTGCATGGGTTCAGTGCACAGTCCGTGTAGACCAAGTTTAGCAGCTAGCGATTTTGCATTGAAATATGGAATTGTTGCCTGAGCTGCTAAACCCATGGATTCATGCATCAATGCTCATCTACCTGTTGTTACATAAATCATATTTTGTCTATTTACTATTATGCATTTATACATTTCTTCATTTAGAAGAGTACTGGCTACTACAGGAAAAAGATTTCATAAGCTACACACATGGAATCGGCTAAGCAGGGTTGTATATACACAGCCCTTTAAATTACACCTTGGCCAGGCCATTTAATGGTGTGCCCAAATTAAATGCGCCCAAATTAGCGTCCCCAAATTAATCAAGGAAAAAAGGGCGCATCTTTATCACACCTTGATCGTTCCGATTTCCGATCAAAACAATTAAGTTATTTCCAAAATCGACCAAAAATGTCAAGCAAGCGACAGAACATTACCTATAACCCACTCAAAGGTACCAGTCTCTTTCCTGATGGGCGGAAGTTGGATTCCTGAGGTTTGATTGGTTAAGGCATCTGCCATTGACTCGTATGCTAGCGTTTCTGCTTTGATTTTCTGGAAGCCATGATGCCACGAAGACGGCCCATTACTACAGGACGCTCACACAACAAGCAAAGCGACACTTACGAGAGCCGCCGTCTGGCAAGGCTTCAGCCCGAAAGCGAGAAACAAACTGGGCCTTTGGACTGATTTTTAAGTGCAAGGCAAGGCTCATCAATTACAACACTACCACTCCCAACAGCAAGCGTGTCCAACTGCAACAACAAGACTTCGGGAGACGACAAGGTGCATCCAATAACAACTTCCTTTATTTACATTGAAAACGAAAGAAATTTGCCGTTGTCATTTTATTATAATATATATCACCAGAAGTCTATTAATAGACTTCTGATATCACAATAAATATTAAATAAATGTACTAAATTTTATCCTATGAGCCCATGGGCAGTCACAAGGGGATTTAAATATGACTACATGCAGATATGCCTAGTAGTCTACCAAATTAATTGTTATTTATGTGATCTCGGAAAGTTCATAATACTTCTACCGCTACATCAATTCATATTTAAACTTCATAATGCTCATGTGTCTGAACCACTTGCATGAAAATTATTGGGTGATCTTAAAGTGCTAGTCCAGACTATAGTGAGTTTCTTAAAAAATAAAATGAAAGTTAAAAAAAAAAAAAAAAAATTGGCTAGAAAATACCCTGATTAGGCCAAAAAAAAAAAAAAAAAAAAAGTGTGTTTCCGGTTACCCGACCGACCCTAATCCGTACCGCCTGACCCCAAACTTTTTTTTCGTTTTTTTCCCCAGTCGCGACTTTTACATATAACCCAACCGCGTGAACCGGAAGTTTTTGTCACTCACTGGGAAAATCAGGGCTTTCCACAAGCACCGGCTGCCGGCCATACAGCCGACTACACAATTAAGTCCAGCTAGCTACTTTAATGACTTATTTTTGTAGCCCACAGGCTCTAAATATTAATTTTCTATTTTAATAAAATTAAATGTTTATCTAACGGACTGACAATAATGTCAAACTGAACCGCACATGCGGTGTATGCGCGCACACTCAGCGGCGGCAGTAGTGTGTCGGGGCCGTCGGAGGGAACAGAAGCAGAGATGACGCTTATTTTGTCTTTCACCTAGAGACATGATTCAAACTTTAAAACGGAGACAAAATTCTCCTGTGTGGATCTGGCATTCAACTTTTTTGCTAGGCTCTATACTTTTTGATCAGTCACAGATCAAACACCATGAGCACATCTGGAGAAATTCAGACTTTATAATGGGTGTCTATTGCGTTACACACCAGTGGAGTTTAGAGTGTAGGCAGCTTGACAAGACAAAAAAAAAAAAAAAAAAAAAAAAGCTCTCTCTCATTTAAACTGTTTTCTCAGCCACAATTTTCACTCTACACACACAACTTTCTCAAAAGTTGTAGTCACACATTGTGTGAATCAAGACAAGTGTCTCCCTGAGCGATAGGATTTACAGTTTTTGAATGAGAAGCCTGAAAGTAAGGAGAGGACAGGCGCGCTGCCCCATAGACTCACATTATAAACGTGGCAGCGCTTTTACTGCAAAATCAGAAAAGTCACTTGTTTTTAACTCGCTCTAGTGTCCACATTTTTTACACTAGGGACAAAAAAAAAAAAAATTTACATTAATGTGTTCATGGGAGCCTTGTAGCGCTCAATGTGAAAGAATTTTGTGAATAGCTCCTTCCGTTTCCGTGTAAATCAGCGTTGTTCGAGGAGAGGGAACTCTGAGAAAAAGCCCTGTTTGCTTGTTATATTGTGTCTTTTCCCTGCACCGTTACCGAGGCGACGAGCTGTACTCAGGGAGCAGAGAGGGGCGGGGCTGCTCGCTCTCTCTCTCATGGTGTATAGAGATCTTGCAGTCACGTGACCGGAAAGTACACAGACGCCATCTTGTCGGGCAACAACACAGCTGAATACTGCTGCACTCGTGTACAGAATGGATCACTTTCAACCGACGGACTACACGGCTCATTTTTCTAATGCACAGATAATTAGATATATGTCTAAAATAAACGGTCTACAGATTTGTGACCCTTATGGCTTACCGGACGGAGTTTTCACGACCGTGTCAGTGGATCTTGAACTGCCGGAGGTGGAATACCCAGACGTGTATAATTACCTAATCAACTTTCCTTCGCTGTTAAGTATAATTTAAAACTACAAACATTACATGAAGCATACAAAGACGGTGTAATTCATCATACACATTATCTGTAAAAACCATGCACAATGTTCACTTCATACATACTAGATTTTCATAAATTTGTATGAGGATAATGCAAAAAGCGCCACTTTCAGGAGTAAATCATACATGGCATATATATTTATTTATAAGTCCTTATAAGGATTGATCCTTATATTTATAAGGATTTACTACTAAGACAGTGGTAAATTCTTATAAGTTCTTTACTGTTTTTTTTCGTACCACACCGCTAAAGACCCAATCCACCCCCCCCGCCCCAACCCTCTTTTCTCAGGCTCCCACTTCCCGGAATTTTTTTATTAGAGCAAGTCATAAACTTATGCTGCAAATAACCACATGGATATACTGAAATAAATACATGACGAACCGGAGATGAAATGGTCACTGCACAGGCGCCAGCGATCGCTCCTTCCAGTCGGTACCCATGCCTTGTTCTTGTTGTTTGGATCAGCCCGGCCGATAGCAGCAATCCATTTTGCGCGCCTGTCAGGGTCCCGTGGCAGCCTATGAAACTTTCTTCCTGTTTTCTGACCTCTCCTGTTGTGGCATTTATATGCCATGCAAGTATCCGGCATTGTGGCACGGTAATTTTTGAATATTTCGGCAAAAAAAAAAAAATGAAAGTCAGCGTCGGAAAGGCGGCGGAAATATGGCGCTTGACCGCCAAGATGGCGTTTGTCTACGATCTGGAGCGGATGTGACGTCACATGCAAGTGCTCCATTGAGCTGTTATAGTTACAGAAAAATTCATGTTAAAAAGGTGTCTCATGCTGCATCAGATTCATCAGAAGGTGGTAACTCAGGTGACCTGCAAAGAAATTAATTATATTTTGTGAAATTATTCCTGTCTAAATATAGGTTATGGCAGCCATCTTGAAAAAAAAAATTTCAAAAAAAAAAAAAAGCATGCCTACCGACCCTAGTTTTGAAATCTACGTAACCAGAAACACACTTTTTTTGGCCTTACAGAGCTTGCAGACTAAACTCATTTTCATTAATTTTGAGGACAGAAACAGGGGATTTTTTTTTTTAATTTAATATTTTTTATTTCTTACAGCAGGCCTCTGATGTAAGAGAGTTAAATGAAGATGTGGGTGATATTGCTGGTCCATCAAGTAGTCCTGTTCAGCCGATGGAAATAGATCTTCCTGGTGACAAGCAAGGTATACATGATGATGTATCTGTTGATCTGAGACAGAGAAATAATGACTGGCTACTACAGCAGTATCCACAATTTATGTCATGTCTGGAACAGGAATTATTTGCAAAGTGTGTTCTGCTTATGCAAGCCAACAAGACAGAAATAATATATCCCTTCAGCCATTCATTGTCGGTGGTTCCAACCTTGGTGTTCACCCAACAAGGAGGCTCGAAGCTCACCTGAAAGCTGAGTTACATAAACGCAGTGAAGCAAACGAATCAATGGTCCATCGCATTATTGCGGGGGGGGGGATGGCTGGGCTTCTTGACAAAGGCTATGCAAATAATGTTTCTGAAAATCGCCAGTACATTTCTCACCTCATCAAGTCTCTTGATTACATGATAAAACGCCAAATTGCCAAGTCCCAGATGAAAGACTTTATTTCATTCTTAGCCAACGGCCTTAATGAACCCGTGACAAGGAACTTTGTCAAAGAATTCTAGTTATGCCACATACATCACTGGACCCTCAGTTGAGGAGCTGTTGTCATCATATAGCCTGTGGTGTGAGCAAAAAACTAACATGAGTTTGGAAAAGGCCACAATGCTCACCTACTACAGTGACTACGTTTACATGCACATCCAAATCGAGCTGCTGTCGGTAATCGAGCTGAAGGTCCCAGCAGGGTGCCAGAGAAATCCAATCATACATGCACACAATGAAATGGGGCTATTGTGTGAGGTGCATTGTGCACCCGAGCCACAGGTGGCGCTACACGCCCCATCGTGTTGGTACACTTCCGGTTGTCGTCATGAAGAGCTATTCAAGAGTGTAAACAAAGTTATCAGTTCCGTGTTCTCCATTGCGCGTTTTTCTCCCGTCCATGAATTTTAATATATTCAACTCCTTAAGCTGAATGAGCATGAACTCTGTCTCCTCATTGCTCCAGAAGTGCACGTTTCTGCTTGCCTGTGGCAGTGGGGGCGTGGTCAAGCGCCGGTCTGTGACAGGAGGGCGGAGCCAGGGAAGGTGAGTGGCAGAATCACGACACCTGACGGTAATTAACCTGTGTTTGTGTGTCTTCCCAGTTACCGCACCCTATTTAAGGAGGCAGAGGGGAGAGCTCATGCCAGGACTAGAACACAGCGTGCACATGTTTTTTTTTTCTCTCAAGAATAAAAGTAGGCTGTTAAACTGAAAAGTCTGACAATAAAAAGCCTATTAGTACCAGAAGCTTTGTCCTGCCGTCCTCTGTGCTCCACCCACACTTCAGAGAGCTCTACATCGCCATTTTCTCTTCTTCGTTTGTTCCTCCTGACCTCTTCTGCTGCTCGCTACTACTGTTGTCATGCCGACCGAAGCTGTTGTGTTTCCCGCTTGTGGTCTCGTCACTCCCGGAAGGGGCAGCAAGTAGCTCGACTACTCGCTCGATAGGGTATACATGCACTAAGTAGCTCGGCAGAAATCGCATAATCTAGGTCGTGTAGCTCGATTCCGAGAAATCAAGTTCAGTTCAATTTCAGCCGAATTAAGGTGTATACATGGTATTTTGAACTTCAATTTCAGTCGAGCAACGGCAGAAACTCGATTCTCTCTATGTGCATGTAAACGCACTGACTGATGCCAACAATGACCATGATGAGATGATTAGCTTTCTTTCCTGGGTGGATCCAGAGATGACATTGGGTGTTCTCATACCCCATGTCTTTCTTTCTATTGGCTCAAATGCATCAATGACCCAAGCACAAGGTGATTTTCCCACATCAACATCATTTGATGCCAAAAGCTTGTACAATGCTACGAGAGCAGTTTTTACAAAGAAAGGGGTAGATCCGTCACTTGTTAAATTTGTCTGTTTTGATGGCACACATGTAATGTCTGGCCAAAGAGGTGGGGTGCAAAAGCTTTGGAGGGATGATGTACCAAGCTCCGTCTGCATAAACTGTAGAAATCATCGACTGGCGCTTGTATTTGTGCACTTGAAAAAAAAAAACTCTACCAGGGTTTTTTCTAGAAAAATTTAGTATGAGGGCGCTCACCGTGGCGAGGGAGCGAAGCGGGGGTGGGGGGGGGGGGGGGTGGTGCCGGTTGTCCCCCGCCGTGCAAAGCCTTTGAAAAATGCTCCAATAGGACATTCTGAGGCTATCTGAGAGGGAAATTGTAACAAATTGTCTGTCAACATTGAAAAAGAAAGAAGTAAGGCCAAAAAAAAAAGGGTGTTTCCGGTAACATGAAATACTAAAATAAGGTCAGTAGGTAGGAAATTTTTTTTTTTTTTTTAATTTTGTTCGAAAAAATTAACACAAGTAAACATCTTACAAAATAGTATTTTGGCACAGAATCCTTTATACCACACATCATAATAAAATAAGTGTTTTAAATCTTTAAACGAATAAAAAAAAATATCGCGAGAGTTAGAGTTATGATCTACAGAAGCGATATTTCATGATATTTTCATGTAATAACGTGAAAACACCTTATCAAGAAATAACGTGAAAATAACGTCCTAGGCTAGGCTACTTCCATTAAAAGCAGACGGCCTAGCCTAGCCTACTGTAGAACTTGGGTCGAGCAAAAACATGGCTGAATCCTGAATGACTCCTATTTGTATAAATAGGGGACTACATAGGCGGCAAAATGTAGTGTTTTTCCCTGCCATGGAAGTGCACTTGTATACTGAAAAGGAAGCAATTTGCATTACAGCCTTGAATGAGGATTCAAAATGGCGGCTCGGCTCAGTTTATGCAGGAGGGCTGATAGAAGTGGCGAAACATTTTACTTTTTATCGTTTCTTTCACAACTTGAATGCGTTGAAACAAAATTATGACAAACTAACGCCGCTTACACTAAAATATCGAGGGAAATTTGTAATAAAAACTTTACGGTCGGCAATTTCGACGCAGAAATTCTCAATCGGTCGGGTTACCGGAAACACTCCATTTTTTTTTTTTATTTGGCCTAATCTTCTTCTGCCCCGGACAGTCTTTGGCTTTCTTCCGCTTCGTGCCGCGGGATGACATCTTTAAATGCCCAAGTGTCAACAAAAACAACTCGCGAACTACTTCTGTCAAAAGCTCCCGCGCTGGTGGGTGAAAGGTCATTCAGTCTTGAGAAATCTCGCGCTACAAGTCAGCTGACCTTGTATGTAACCCATGTCAAATCTCGCGAGAGCAGCCGCGACAAGTAAACAACTAAACAACATGGCGCCTCAGTCTGGAAAACGCCAATTCGGATTGTTTTTGCACCGTCTGGCGGTGTAGCTACTATGATTGGAATATTTTTGGAGCAATTATAACGTATTTGATGATCAGACACATTGTCACGTAGTGTTGCTGGGATGTTTTCACGGAGTCGGTAAGGGGGCGCACGCCGAGAGTAAGAGGGCGCAGCGCCCCTGTTCCCCCGTTTAGACGAAAGCCTGTCTACCCTCAAATCAGTGACTATGACCAGCTTTTGCTTGACATTTACTTAGCCATAGACTACAGTAAAGTTGCAAAATCAGTCTTTCAGTCAATCCAAGCCTTAAATGAGGAGAAGTGTCTCAAAATGGTGAAAGCTTGTTTAACAAGATGGGCTTCACATTTCAAAGCTTCCAAACGAATTTGAGACAGATACTCAGATCTCCTAACATTCACCACCCTGTTCCAGAAAAACGGAGACACCAAATATCTAAACATTTCTGAGAGATTAACAAATCCACAAAACATATGTACCTTGCTGTTGATGACTGATATCCTAGAAGAAACAAACAAGCTCTCCATTATTATGCAGGCTGATCATGTTAATATTGCACGCGTCATTCATGGATTAAAGCAAAAAAAAAAAACTGACTGAAAAAAAAAAAAAGCTCCATGTCGTTGGCCCCTACCATGTCAGCGATGCGTCAAATTTTAAACGCCGTGTTGTCCATTATCCCCTCGGCCCCTACTTATAGTACATTTACATAATTTTAACAATGACTAAAGCTAAGGCAAGACTTGACCATTGTCATTACTGGCTATTCATGATGAACCATCAAGTTTTCAGCACAAAGTGCAAATTTATTTCAACAATACTTTAGTAATGCACAACAGTGGTTAAGAGAAAAGTGCAAGTGCAGTCGAACTTGAACCATGCTTTCAAAAGGGTGGAACAGAAAGAAAAATAAGAAAATCTGTTGGAATAAAGCCAGGAAACAAGAAAAGTAAAGTGAAAGTTCACTTTTTCTGCTTCTTCGCAGTGAAGCCAAAGGCATCTAGTTTGGCAATACCTGATGCCTGTTTTTGTTTCTTTTTCCTTGGCACAGCAGGAGCTTGCCATTATCGCCCATTTCATTTCGCCAAGCCCATCTCCACTTATTCTTTACCGTTTTGTCGATGTCTGACACATCTGTGCCTTAATTTAAAAGAAGCGCGTCCATGCTGGCAAAATTGAAAGTAATTTGACGCGCTCTCAAATCATCCCCCTTATAAAACGGCCATCCCCCCCCCCCCATCACATCCCTTGGGCCATTTTACCAATTAATGTGGAAATGAGCCTACTATTATTTTAACAAATATTACTACCATTTCAACATTAGAGGCTTTGCGCAGTGATAGCCTACATGTAGCCGGATAAAAAAAGACGCATATTTATTTATTCGGTTGCACCTCTCATTCACACCTATACGGAGGTTTCAGTCACTGAAAACAGCTACTTTCGCAAACTCTGGGCAGAGTGGAGATTTCTGAAAACTTCATCTTCAGACACGCGTGTAAATCGGGAAAACGAAGCAGCAGTGGGCGAGAGGGCGCGCGCGAATATAATGAGTCATAGGTGTGAATCTTTCACCGAACGCCAATGGAGCACTTGCATGTGACGTCACAGCCGATCCAGATTGTGACAGACGCCATCTTGTCGGTCAAACGCCATATTCCGCCTTCTACTTCTACCTCTACCTTTTCTTCTGGAAAACCCTACTATATACAATTCTACTACAACGGCTGCGGCTACAAGCTCTCCCTACCTGTGCACGTTTATGGTTTTTGTGTGTATTTTTGCGTGTTGTTCATCTGTACTGGACTTCAATATCCACTACAACCGGAGGGTTTTTTCTAGAAAAATTTAGTATGAGGGCGCTCACCGTGGCGAGGGAGCGGGGGATGGTGCCGGTTGTCCCGCCCCCGCCGTGCAAAGCCTTTGAAAAATGCTCCAATAGGACATTCTGAGGCTATCTGAGAGGGAAATTGTAACAAATTGTCTGTCAACATTGAAAAAGTAAGGCCAAAAAAAAAAAAAAAGTGTGTTTCCGGTAACATGAAATACTAAAATAAGGTCGGTAGGTAGGAAAGTTTTTTTTTTTCTTAATTTTTTTTTTTTGTTCGAAAAAATTAACACAAGTAAACATCTTACAAAATAGTATTTTGGCACAGAATCCTTTATACCACACATCATAATAAAATAAGTGTTTTAAATCTTTAAACGAATAAAAAAAATATATATATATCGCGAGAGTTCGAGTTATGATCTACGGAAGCGATATTTCATGATATTTTCATGTAATAACGTGAAAACACCTCATCAAGAAATAACGTGAAAATAACGTCCTAGGCTAGGCTACTTCCATTAAAAGCAGACGGCCTAGCCTAGCCTACTGTAGAACTTGGGTCGAGCAAAAACATGGCTGAATCCTGAATGACTCCTATTTGTATAAATAGGGGACTACATAGGCAGCAAAATGTAGTGTTTTTCCCTGCCATGGAAGTGCACTTGTATACTGAAAAGGAAGCAATTTGCATTACAGCCTTGAATGAGGATTCAAAATGGCGGCTTGGCTCAGTTTATGCAGGAGGGCTGATAGAGGTGGCGAAACATTTTACTTTTTATCGTTTCTTTCACAACTTGAATGCGTTGAAACAAAAAATGACAAACTAACACCGCTTACACCAAAATATCGAGGGAAATATGTAATAAAAACTTTACAGTCGGCAATTTCGAAGCGGAAATTCTCGATCGGTCGGGTTACCGGAAACACTCCATTTTTTTTTTTTATTTGGCCTAATCTTCTTCTGCCCCGGACAGTCTTTGGCTTTCTTCCGCTTCATGCCGCGGGATGACATCTTTAAATGCCCAAGTGTCAACAAAAACAACTCGCGAACTACTTCTGTCAAAAACTCCCGTGCAGGTGGGTGAAAGGTCATTCAGTCTCGAGAAATCTCGCGCTACAAGTCAGCTGACCTTGTATGTAACCCATGTCAAATCTCGCGAGAGCAGCCGCGACAAGTAAACAACGAAACAACATGGCGCCTCAGTCTGGAAAATGCCAATTTGGATTGTTTTTGCACCGTCTGGCGGTGTATCTACTATGATTGGAATATTTTTGGAGCAATTATAACGTATTTGATGATCAGACACATTGTCACGTAGTGTTGCTGGGATGTTTTCACAGAGTCGGTAAGAGGGCGCAGCACCCCTGTTCCCCCGTTTAGACGAAAGCCTGCAACCGTATGGACTTACTGGACATTGGTTTCCAGCAGAAAATGACGGTTTGTAGCGATTTCAATCGCATGCACAACATTCCGGACGAGATAGCGAGACCAGCGGGATCTCCGTGGATTGTTATCGGAGGCAAAGTGAAGGAGGCGGTGTCAGGAGCGGAAGCAAAAGCGAGGCTGCAGAGCCGGCCTGTTGACTAAGCTCAGAAAACAGCCACTCAAATCTCCACTGCCAAGCCTCTACCTCTCCAACGCCAGATCCATGTAAACAAGACGGACGATTTGGAATTACAGCTGGAATTACCTTATTCTATTCTATAATCGGCTGGTCAGTGCTATATTCAATACTTAAGTGACTTACCCATCCAAATGAGGATTCTTGTTTACAAGATGCCACATCTGAGTTGCTGACAAATCCTGAATTTCTGTAAAGATAACTGTCCAGAGATTTATAAGCATGCAGTGCTTCACCACTGAACAGCGAGGGAAAGTTAATGAGGTAATTATACACGTCCGGGTATTCCACTGGCAGTTCAAAATCCAGTCGTGAAAACTCCGTCCGGTAAGCCATAAGGGTCACTAATCTGTAGATCGTTTATTTTAAACATATATCTAGTTCTCTGTTCATTAGAAAAATGAGCTGTGTAGTCTGTCGGTTGAAATTTATCCATTTTGTACACGAGTGCAGCAGTATTCAGCGGTGTTTTTGACCGACAAGATGGCGGTTGTGTACTTTCCGGTCACGTGACTGCAAGATCTCTATTGTCCCGGTTCTTCATGAAATCGCACGCACAAATTCATTCAGTTAACTTTCAAATAACTGTTCTTGTGCACTTGCGACACCGGAGCCACTTTCCTGAATTTTGAGCTTGAGTATTCGCTTCTTTATCTATTTAATCAATGAATTTGTCACATACATTAAATTACTAACGTAAAACATTAGTAGCCTGTTTAAGCAATAGCTGTTTTCTCCACTGTTTTCCGACCTTTTGTGTTTAGTGAATGAGACACTTCATTACACTCCACTGACCGACTTCCAATTCTGGACTTTTTTAAAAATGTAAAATATAGGCCTACGAGATGGTTTTTTTGGCACTTAATTCGCGTTGGTCCTTCACTATTAATTTGAGACTGACAAGGCACTAAATACTGTGGAATTATTTTCTCCTTACTGAGCAATTCCAGCGTTATGGACGCGACACTTGAACTCAAAATGGCAACAAATGACCCAGTGCATGTTTTATTGTCTCCCAGTATTTAAACAGGTGTTGCATATTTTAAGGCTGTACCATACTGGAGAAGTGATAGAACAAGAACAATTCCCATAGTACATCTAGGGCATGCCAGAAAATGGCAATAAAAGATGCGTTATGGATGTGACAGAAAAAGTATCACTTTTCTTGGGTGACTGTACATTTTTATCAAACTCTGTGAAATTGTAAACCTAATGTCGAAATGGAGATATCCGTTTGATAGAGGGGTCCAAGGTGAATATTAAAAAATCTTTGTTTAAAATATTTTGTATTTCATGCAGAGTTTTGGAAGGAAAAGTCAGCGTTATGGATGTGATGAAATTCCGTTATGGATGTGACGCGTCTGAAATAGACATGGCATATGTTTAGAAAATCAGCAATTTAACCACCATAACCCTTTGAAAAACTCTCTAAATATCAGCTAAAACTATCAAAGTTCTTAAATAATATTTAGGATGGCTATTGTTTTGCTGTTTTGTGGATTTTAGCATACATTTCTGTGGCTTGTGGCAATAATATAGAATTGTACATGATCAAAGTTGATTTTAGCTTGGGGTTTACATTATAAGAAAGAAAGACTGACAGTGACATATTAGGTTGGTTACAAATTGGTTCAACTTATTCACATCTGTAAAATACAGGCCTAGGTGATATCTCTGGGAGTGGTTTTGATGTATTACATGTTGCTTTATTTTTGCATGGTGAGGTTGACATTTACATGGAATTGCCCTACTATGAAGTTTGGCATCTTAAACAAGTGTCGGGAAATCTTGCAGCCCGACTCTGCAGCCTCCAATGCAGGCCCGGCGCCAGGAACAGTTTACTAAGGGGGCAAATATTTTTCATATAGTGTGTAGTAGTGATGGCGGTCTGACAACGTGTTTCAAACAATTAACTGCGCCAACCACAAAACCACGGCCCCGAAGGTTGCTTTAGTACGGGAAAATCATGTGACATATTACCAGGGCAGTTGCGCTTTATCAACTCCCGTGCCCACCTGTTAACCCTCCCCTCCGATTTTCTCACAGACACGCGTTACAACCGGAAAGATGCCAAACATAAAACACCACACACAAACCAACAGGCAAGTCCTTTAAATTTAAAATACATACAAATAGCTCCGCGGCATGAAAACAAAACGTCAATGCAAGTCTAAGGTACTTGGCTCGGCGGCCAAAATTATTAAAAAAAAAAAAAAAAAAAAAACAGACCCCGCGGCTGCACCAGTAATAGCCTTACTGACTCGCACCGAGTCAACGCTAACCACTTAATCCGCGATCCCAGTTTAGGCGTGTAGGGGACAAAACACTCTGAAGTGATGAATTTTCACCCCCGCTGCATGGGGGGTGACGTCAACGACACATTCTTACGCTAATTGTGCACAAAGCGGACCATATATGAACACATACACCAACATAAACGGAGATAAACTTAGCCTACAAAGAAAGAAAATGGATTCACAATATTGTGATCGAATTCGTTTAATTCGGTGGGGGAAAGACTACTCCCGTAAACTGACTGCATATTACAGGATATTGCAGAGACAGTGCACTTACAAGTGCACATGTAAAACCCCCGCCCGCATGACCCCTCCCCTTGTCCTTATCACAGGTCTGTGTGTGCGCGGCTGTCAGTATTTCACACATACACCCACAATAACTAGTAGTCTCCAGTAGTTAGGATTGATACATGTCTATAACAACCAATCAGATTTGTTCTACCGTGCCAGTTTTAGAAGTGATTTATGTGAAATGTACTTTTTGTGCAATGCGCAACCACTAGGGCTGTGCGGATAGACGATGCCATCGTCCATCGACGATGGTGGTCATCCATCACGATGGAGAGCCACCATCATGATACCACGCCCCCTCCTGTCATAAACATGCATATACGGTATCATCTGGGCCTATTTAACCTAAAAAGTTAGTTTTTTGTTAGTTTAGTTAGTTTTGTTTAATATATAACTATATTATATATATATATACACACACACACACAATTATATAAATCATTATAAAGTAATATCCTATTACCGCTTGTTCACGTAGGCTATGGTGCAGGGACGTGCTAGTGAACATAACGTGGTTACACAAATACAGTATGCTACTAATAATACATTTCGACTTCATTTTTTAGCCTACACTATACTTTTAATGTAAAATTTGTCATGTTGTTCAAACAAATAGCCACTATTAACGACTTCAGTCGGGAAATATTGCACCTTATCAAACGGCAGTGAAGCGCAGACTTCGGCAGAAGTCAAATAACTTTAATCTGGTAAATAGGCCTACTTTCAGACTCAAAATGGTCCACTCTAAGCCATAATGTCAAACCAAATGGAAGAATGAAGGTGATTCTGATAAATGTAAAGACAGTAAAAAAAAACAATATTAAATCATGATTTTAAAAGCGGCTGCAATAATTCAAACACTAATAAATTGGAAAAATTAGCGCGTTCAAGTGCGCACTAAAGGCCGAAACGCATCTTCAATTGATATGGTGTAAATAAACAATGAGTAATAGCTTAAGTGTAGTTTCTTCTCATAATTTGAATACTAGTCTTTCATTGTTAGAGCAGATTAATATCTTGCCGTGATCAGTGAGTGCTCGGGGAGGTTCATTTCCACCTGCGCTTTGCGCAGCTCATTTCTCCGAAGCCAGCTGTGCGCAAACGCAGTGTTGACTGCTCGGCAAACTCCAAACGCTCGGTCTGTACTGGCCCTCTGTTGCGCAAGCGAGTTGGTTATGGCCAGGTTCAAATTGTGCCCAAAACAACTTAACCACGGCCATTTCAATTGCCTGATGGCTGTGACAATATTCACCCCGTTGTTATGCAGGCGATCTTTTTCTCCTCTATTTTCCATTCGGCAAGTGTCTCGCGCAATGCGTCTTCTAAATTGTCCGCTGAATGTGTCTCTGGCATGAAACTCGTCTGCAGGCATTTGGACTGCATTGCCCACTCTCGGTCCACATAATGTACGGTAGCTGACATATAGGGCATCATGTTGCAGCTGGATCACATATCCGTTGTCAAGGCCAAATATTCCACATCACCTAGCGCTTTTTTTTTCCTTTACGTGCCAAAGCCTCGGATGAGTATCTAATACTTTTAATAATAATAATAATAATAATAATATATTTAATAACATGGTATTAAAATCCCCCCCCCCCCCCCGCCCACGATATCATCGTCCATCACGATGTTTGCACTGTAAGCATCGTCGATGCCAATTAAGGGGACATCGCACAGCCCTAGCAACCACTTAATATTTCGTAGATGCATATTATTAATACGTCTATAATACATTTTCATAAGAAAACAATTAAGTGATCCAAGTCTCCGTTGAGGGGGCGGGGCTGTAGCCATGAGGGGGCAACGCCCCCTTTTGCCCCCCCACGGCGCCGGGTCCGCTCCAATGTTTAAGCGAACTGCTGAAACCATAATGTTTAAAGATTAAATCGTAGGCTAATCAAACCAAAGAAAAACACAGCCTTTCCAGAACATTGTCTGCCGAAGCCTGTTTAACCTACAAAAGGCTTAATAGCATAGATCTTGCTGTGGCTTCAACAGGGCCGTTTGATTTTTCACCTGATCGCCTTTCAGTAGGCAAATATTATTATTATTATTACTACTACTACTACTATAGGCCTAGTATTAGTAGTAGGCAAGTAGTTGCCTAGTAGTAGGACAGCCAAATTGTTTCATCAGTGGAGCCGCCGTTAAAAGGAAACTGATGCGGAGCGCCACGGCTCGCCTCGGGGTGAATCGCGTCCCGAGGCGCGGGGCTGGCCCGCCCTGGCAGCGCTGGTTCGTTGGGGAGAGGGCAGAGGTCGCTAGCTGCCAAGTTTGGAAAGGCTGGGACCTCCCCTGGCCGAGTTACGAGTGTGCAAAGTCAGGCTGGAGCCGCCGATAGAAACGAAACAAGCCGAGCACCGCGACTCGCTGCCTACGCCCAACCTCCCCGGGACTAGACAGTAGCAGAGGCTGTATTTATTTATTTAGGCCTATCTAGCGCAACAACTTATTCCTTTACATATACTCAAACATAGCACAAGAAAGGGTCCAACAACAGGCAATCACAGCAGCTTGGTGAAGTTCTAAATCACATCGGTGTCAGACCTATGGGCGTACCCCCTTTTTTTCCTCGGATCTGCATCACTCTCATTATTGACCTTTAGCGCTCCCAGTTGACGGAAATCCGTCGTAGCGACGGAAAACTTTAATCCATGGTCATTGACTTTGTACAGCTTACCACAGACTTTGTGTTGTCTCTCCCAAACCAGAACAAGGGATACTACAGCCAGGTGGACACATACCTGGGGAAAGCAAAGCAGTACCAGTTGGAAAGTGAAGGCTTTGTAAGAGTATGTCGCAACTCAAACCGGAAAGAAGACTTCAATCGAGTTGAGTTTGAAGAACAAACTCAAACCATTGCGCAGATCACTTGTTGATGAGATGAAGGCCACTTTCTTTGATGATCAGCATACAGTTGTAGAAAGCCTGTTGAAGTTGTTTATTCAACCCATAAGCTGCCCCACCACCAATCTGAAACTGCTACAGCCAGACACAGCCTCCATCAAGCTCCATTCAGAAAGGTTGACAGAGTTTTACCAGGGCGACTTGTAGACCACAACCGAAGCCTTTACTGTTGAATATGAACGTTTTCTGAGACACTTGTGCCTCCTTAAACAGAAAACACAACAGGATGTTCAAAAACTTGTGGACACCCTTCAAACTAAACTAGATCTGGCCATACAGCAAAGACAAGCATCGCCACGGACTACCCCACAGTACAAAATTCGCCAAGCAGAGGCCCAGACGGCACAGGTGGAGTTGGAGAGGACTCTTACTACAGAGAAGGTACTGGCAGGTCTTGTAAAAGATGACCTAGTCAGGTTCTACCCATCCGTGTCCTTCCTGTTATCTCTATGCTGTATCCTGCCCCTTTCAAACGCCATTTCTGAAAGGGGCTTTAGCCACATGGCACTACAGTGCGGCCCCATCAAGCATCTATGAAAGATGAAATCTTGGAGAAACTACTGCGGATACGGCTGTTTCCCCTTTCACTGGAGGACAAATTCGTGGAGGAGGTGGTCGACATATTTGACACCAAGTTCAATAAGGACAGACATGTAAAATTACACCAGAAGTCTGAATGAAATGACAGATCTGGTTGTTTGAACACTGGTAGATACCATATGATAGTCTTTCAATTGACCTACAGCGCTGCCATAGTTAAATCAAACAGGCTGAGTACATAATAGCATACATAGGCTGTGTTGGGTTAGTTCAGCAATAGACTTGTACACATGTTTGCGAGTCTAATGCCGCTTTTCCACTACAAACGCGGCTGAGTTGGGCTGAGCCATGCCGTGCCGAGTTGGGCTGAGTCGAGCTGAGCGGGGCTATTGAAGTTGCATTTCGACTACAACCGCGCTGAACCGTGCTGGCTGGAAGTGGGTGGACACATTGGGTGGAGTTAGCGAAAGTGGATGGACGTCAGGTGATGTCGTTAAGCGGCGCAAACCATGACATCAGTGATCTTTTAAGCGGTAGTCTCACAACCCGGATAGTAAACAATAAACATGGAGGACATGGAGTCGTTAGTGTTGCTGGTCTTGGTGCTGTGGCTTGTTGTCACCGACAACGCCAACAGATACTGGCAAGAGCGTATAGATGAGGCGAGGCGCATAAGGCTTCATAATTCTCGTAATTCGTAATTCTCCTTCTTCCGGGTTTACGGTGTTTACAGATCCCAGCGTGCTCGCGGGGCGTGTGTGGGCATGTGAGGACACTCCTCCTCACCAATCAGTGCACAGGGGAGTGTCTCCTCACGCCCCCAGCCTCACTCGGCACGGTTTGGCTCGCTTCAGCCCCACTCCAAAACCGTGCGAGTTTTAGGGGCTAAGCAGGGCTGAAGCGAGCTGAGTCGTGCTGTTCTTTGGTAGTCGAAACGCGAGCCGTGTCGGGCTGAAGTGAGCTGAAGCGAGCTGAAAAAGGGTAGTGGAAAAGGGCCATAACGTTCATAATGCTCATACTAAGGAGATTTTTGTTTTAGGCATTTTGGGCATATTGTTTACTTTTTGTTCATCATTCCAGAAGCAAACTTCAGTGTTTCTTAAACCTGTTTTATTAAATAAATTTATATTATATATAGTTTACTTTATAGTTCATATGATATAAATCTTGTTGTGCCAAATATTCAACGTTCTGTAAGACTCATACTAAGGAGATTGTTTCATGTATTTATCGCTACACTCGTTCACGCAGTCGCTTCGCTCCTTTGATGTGCCCAAATTAGTGTAATCTAAAGGCCTGATATACATTTAATGTGTTTGACAGGTCCCAAGATCTCAAGCCCTGACACGCCATATATCCCTTGATACATGTGAAGTAAAATGCAAAGAAAATGTGACCTTGGGCGCTGTGTGAGATGGCTGCCTCTCCAGTAGCTCTGTAGTTTTTAGCTCTTTAAACCTCTTTCTTTTCCATGTTTTTACTTTTCTGCTCTTCTTACTAGGGATGGCAAAAACTAAAAATCTTGACCGACCACCAAGCCTCATTAGCCGGTTAACCTATGAATTTACAGGGATGCAAATGTTTTCGCGGAAGCTGCGCAAATGTGCGCAGCTTTCTGATTTACTGTTTTCTTCTCATATTTCCTATGTTTCATGGACTGTAACAGCATTTGCTTATTTAGTAATTTTAATACAGAATTTACTCTGATGAAATTATTCAGACACTCCAACGCCCCCCCTAAAAAAAAAATCGGATCTGCATGATTCAGCTGTGAAAAAGGCGGCATCTGCGCCTTTAGTTTGTGTGGAGAGATATGATCTGCAATAACATGCATTGTTGGCTACAGACCGAAACATACTTTCAGAATGCACTGGCCAAGGCAGGACTAAACTCGATGTGCCTTCTAATAATAATTTTAAAAAAAAAAAAGTAATTTGTAAGCTAAAAAGCCTGTGTCTACACTTTTCTTTCACCGAGTGGCAGCGGGAGGGCGGGACATGACTGAATGGGTGTTTCTGATTTGTCAGCTGTCTTTAACTGGGGCGGGAGGGCAGGACATGACTGAATGGGTGTTTCTGATTTGTCAGCTGTCATCCTTACATCGCATGGCGTGCCCCAAGCGTTTACAACACAGAATTCCAGGTTCTCCGCTCCAAAATCGGCAGTTTCAAAACGATTTTTTTTTTTTTTTTAACCGACAACCAAAAAAAAAAAACCGGTTGACGTTGATTCGGTCAACCACCGGTCAAACGGTCATCGGTTAACATCCCTACTTCTTACAAAGACTGTTTTTCTTCATATCCCATGGATATTTTTAACTTTAACACGCAACCAGGAGCCAGTTTTCTCGCTTATTCGATAGAGAACCTGCTGGCCCTGAAAACAATGGGACGAGCTGGGATACAACACCCCCTCCTGGTGGAGCTGAGGAGGAAACCCAGGGGCTGCAAAGCTGGGGCTAAGCTAAAGGCTAGGCTAGCGGACAACCGGTGGCGCTACAAACCATCCATTCCCTCCATTATCATGGGGAACGTGAACTCGCTGTCGAATAAGGTCGACGAGCTATCCGCACTGAACAACCAACGGATTTACCGGGAGAGCAGCTTATTTATTTTTACGGAGACATGGCTAACACACCTTGTACTGGATGCTAACGTGGACCTGCGGGGATTCACTGCTGTGAGAGCCAACAGAGACATTAAAGTATGCGGGAAAGGCAAAGGTGGGGGACTCATCATTTACGTGAGCAACTGCTGGTGTAACCCGGGACATTTCTCCATAAAGACAGTCTTATGTTGCCCGGACTTGGAGCCGCTAGCATCACCATCTGTGTTTCCATCCCTCCGAGGGCAGACGCAGCATGTGAGGGGATTCACTCTGTCACAGCAAGGCTGCAGACACAGCACCCTCAGGCATTTATCATCATTTCTGGGGACTTTAACCGTGCTACTTTGGACTCTACTTTGGCTGCTTTTTACCAGGCTGTGGACTGTATCTTTTTAATTTCCCTGAGGGAACCCTCACAAAGGGATCAATAAAGTTCTATCTAATCTAAGTAAGGGTATTATCGCCCAGCGCTTTCGTGTGCGTCAATAAATAACATTATCCGTGTACCACACAAACACAGGAACACCTAATTTAGAGTATAGTCTCTCTTATTTCTTACCCTGACAACAGTCGACTTGTGAATTGCCGATTTTCTTGGTCTTTTTCTTGGCTCTGCTTTGGTCCTCGGCTTTTCCTGGGTGCCTCGCACAAAGCGTTCCCATTTCTCTCTCGTTGTCCAGGCTTTTGGGAAACAATGAGTACTAATCCCATCATGATTGGTGTTGCTACAGCCTCCTACGATACATCTGTTAACCATTTTAATAATTACGCGATAACATTGAATAAGTTCGCAGAAAACCACCAGGTCGTTTTCTCAAACAAACCAGCGCTGACGTAGGATTCAGAGGGAGGCGTTCCGCACGCAATGTCACGAAAATCAATGTTTGCCAGGAAATCCAAATGCCAAGATTTTCAGAGGTGGACCAATTTGCCTCAAATGGCTTGATTTCAACTGAATTTTTCTGGTATTGTGCAAGGTAAAAAAAAAAATTGCACAAAACACAAAATGTGACAGATATTTGATAAAAGATTAATATAAAATAGGAGAATTACATTGATCTTGCTCCTGGCCTTTAGCCCTGAGTTAAAGTAAGAGGTTTCATTGCTGCCAGAGCTAATTGTTAGACACAATTCTCTCTCTCCAGAGATCAGAGGCTTCGAGCTCAACACCATACGATTCTTCCAACAACAAGACCTCCCGGTTCGGGAAACCATGCCTAAAACAGTCCCCTATGATTTCATCCATTTTCATTTTCAGTGTGTAAAGCTTTCTGCTCAACACACTGCAGAGGGGGTGATTCTGCCTGATTAGCTCAATAATAATAATAATAATAATAATAATAATAATAATAATAATAATAATAATTTTAAAAAATAAATAAAAACCCCGAGAAAAAAAAAGCCTGTGAGAAATCAAGTCGGAATTTTGAGAAATAAAATGTTGGAATTGCGAGGAAGTCGCAATTTAGAGAAAGAGGAAAAAAAAAACAACCCGTGATGGAAATGAACTTGAAGTGAAGCTTTAAATACTTTCAATATACAACTAAACAGGTTAGCCAAACTACAACTCTCTCCTGAGTGGATAAACAGTGCACTATCTAGGGTGCACACGGCATTATTTCATACTGAACGGAGTTCCTAAAACAGTAAAGTGGGGATATATTTGGGATTCGACCGCACACCTTCAGTTTAACTTACCTCAGGGTTTTAAATCCTCAGAGCCAGACACAATAACGCGTTTTTATTTTTATAACTCGAGGGGCTAAAACGGCTCAGACGAGCAACGGCTTTTTCTTCTCCAGTGTTTTCTGGCGGTTGGAGAAGCAGCTACTGGACGCGTTACTGCCACCACCTGGACTGGAGGACGCTTATCCCAACCTTCTTCTTCCTCCTTTTTAATTGCGGTTGGCAAACAACTTTTGGAAGCATTACCGCCACCTACCGAAATGGAGTGTGAGTCTGGATATCAAGTCAAGTCAAATCAACTTTATTGTCAAATATGCTATGCATGCTCGACATACAGCACAGATGAAATTTCAGTCCTCTCTGACCCACGGTGCAAACTGGCAATGCAATTAATAAAAATAGAATAAAAATAGAATAATTGAAAAAACAATATAACAGTATAAACACTCTAGATAGGAACTAGACAGACTAAACACTCAGACAATATAAACAGAAAAAATAAACAGTATAAACACTAGATAAGAACAAGACAGACTAAACACTCAGACAATATAAACAGTATAAAACACTCTAGATATGAACTAGACTAAACACTCCAACAATATAAACAGAATAAATAAACAGTATAAACACTAGATAAGACAGACTAAACACTCAAACAGACAATATAAACAGTATAAACACTCTAGATATTAACTAGACTGAACACTCATATACACACACACATAAATTGGTACAAATAACCAAACAGTCAAGGGCACTTGAGGTATATCAGGTAAACATGAAATAAGCAGAATAAACAAACTAGCAGCTGTTAAGGTGAGGTAGTGCGGAATAGTGCAAATGAGTGAGGTAAAGTGAGATGTGCAGTCCCTGAGTTCAGTGTGTTAATGAATGATGAGATGTATGTATGTGTGTGTGTGTGCTGGGGGGGGGGGAAACTGTGAGGATGACATGTCAGATGCTGAAGGGGGGGCAGGGGGGTGTGCGAGCAGAATCTGTGGCAGGGGGCAGAGGGGGGAGGAGGGGCAGAACAGGGAGGGAGTTGAGCCTTCTGACTGCCTGGTGAAAGAAACTGTTCTTGAGCCTGCTGGTTTTGGCCCGGAGACTCCGCAGTCTCCTCCCCGACGGCAGCAGGCTGAAGAGGCTGTGAGATGGGTGGGTGGGGTCACCTGCAATCCTGATGGCTTTGCGGGTGAGGCGGGAGTTATAGATATCCATAAGAGAAGGGAGAGAGACACCAATGATCTTCTCAGTTGCTCTCACGATGCGCTGCAGAGTCTTGCAGCAGGACACGGTGCAGGCGCCGTACCACACGGTGATGCAGCTGGTCAGAATGTTCTCGATGGTGCCTCTGTAGAATGTGTGCATGATGGGGGCCGGGACTCTTGCTCTCCTCAGTTTGCGGAGGAAGTACAGATGCTGTTGGGCTTTTTTGGCCAGTGATGCGGTGTTGTTGCTCCAGGACAGGTCTTCAGAGACGTGCACACCCAGAAACTTGGTGCTGCTAACCCTCTCCACTGCAGCACCATCGATAGATAGTGGAGCATGCTGGGTGTGCTCTCTCCTGAAGTCCACAACAATCTCCTTCGTCTTCTCCACGTTCAGACGGAGATTGTTGTCCTTGAACCACATGGCCAAGCGGCTCACCTCACTCCTGTAGATTGTGTCATCACCGTTGTTGATGAGACCCACCACAGTCGTGTCATCCGCAAACTTAATGAAGATATTTGAGCTGGATGTTGATGTGCAGTCGTGGGTCAGCAAAGTGAAGAGGAGGGGGCTTAGCACACATCCTTGGGGGGCCCCCGTGTTTAGTGTGATGGTGTTGGAGGAGTTGCTGCTGACCCGTACAGTCTGTGGTCTCCCCGTCAGGAAGTCCAGCAGCCAGTTGCACAGGGAGGTATTGAGTCCCAGCTGGTCCAGTTTGTGAATGAGCTGCTGAGGAATGATTGTGTTGAATGCTGAGCTAAAGTCTATGAACAGCATTCTGACATACGAGTCTTTTGTCTCCAGGTGGGTGAGGGCTGAGTGGAGGGCAGTGGAGATGGCATCATCGGTCAAACGGTTGCATTGATATGCAAACTGAAAAGGATCCAGGGCGGGGGTGAGGGCAGACTTGATATGCCTCATGACTAGCCGCTCGAAGCACTTCATGAGGATGGGAGTGAGTGCAACAGGGTGGTAGTCATTGAAGCAGGAGGGAGACTGCTTCTTCGGGACTGGGATGATGGTGGTAGCTTTGAGGCATGTGGGGACAACAGCCTGGCTCAACGAGATGTTGAAGATGTCTGTAAAGACATCTGTGAGCTCCTCGGCACAGTCTCTCAGGACACGACCAGGAATGTTATCAGGACCCGGGGCTTTTCATACATTTGTCGTCCTGAGAGCTCTCCTCACACTGTCTGGGGACAGCGTCAACACCTGGTCGCCAGGAGGTGGTGGGGTCTTCTGTGCCGTGGTGCTGTTGTCTGCCTCAAAGCGAGCGAAGAAGTCGTTCAACTGATTCAGCAGAGACGTGGAGTTGTCACAGGTCTGTGGTGAGGGCTTGTAGTCTGTGATGGTCTGAATCCCCCGCCACAAGTTCCTGGCGTCTCTGCTGTCGTTGAAATGGTCAGCAATGTGCCTGGAATACTGTCTCTTGGCCACCCTGATGCCTCGTGACAGATTGGCCCTAGCTGTCCTCAGGCCCACCTTGTCCCCAGCTCTGAAGGCGGCGTTTCGAGCCCACAGGAGCCTATAGACTTCCCCTGTCAGCCATGGCTTCTGATTGGCCTGAATGGAGACGGTTCTGGTGACCGTAACATCGTCCATGCACTTCCTCATGTAGGCAGTGACGGTCTCTGTGTATTCCTGGAGATCTGTGGTGTTGTTGTAGGTGGCCGCCTGTCTGAACATGCTCCAGTCAGTGGTGGAAAAACAGTCCTGGAGTGCCTCTGAGGACCCCTCTGGCCACACATGTATCTGCTTTTTAGCTGGTTTGGTGACTTTAAACAGCAGTCTGTATGCTGGCAGCATAACAGTGGAGTGATCTGAGGCCCCAAGGTGGGGGAGGAGTAGGGCTTTGTAGGCGTCTTTATGCATGGTGTAAACATTGTCCAGAGTATTGTTTCCACGTGTAGGAAAGTTGATATCTAAATAATATTTAAATACCCTAGTGTGGTTCTCTAGCTCCACCTCAGAGGAGAGGAAAGATCTGCAGTGGCTCATCAGGACTGCATCTAAAATCATTGGTACCCCTCTCCAATCCCTGGAACAGATCTACTCTGCCAGGCTGAGAAACAGAGCCACAAAGATTAGGACTGACTGCACTCACCCCAGACAATGTCTTTTTGACACCCTTCCCTCTGGAAGGCTTAGGGTCATAAAGTCACAAACAGCAAGACACCAAAATAGCTTCTTCCCCAGGGCTGTAAAAGCTCTGCTGGAGGCTTGATCTGGACTTGGACTCACACTCTGCACCTTACTGTTTGGCCACATTAAATAATTACATACTACAATTTATATGACTGCTTATATGCCATTATGCTGCTTTTAAAAGGTTGTGTGTGTGTATATATATATATATATATATATATATATATATATATATATATATATATATATATATATATTTATTTATTTATTGATATGCTGCTGTGATCTGAGCCCTCAAACAGTGTTTTGTTGTATAGTAATATGCAATGACAATAAAGACTCAATCAATGTTGTACCCCATTTGTTATAGAAAGTGCATCTTACAAATTTACTCAAAAATAACTTCATATTTTACAAAGAAAATACATACAATTCCTGATAAATCCCAAAGCCACCCCTCCTAGAACTGCCACCTTATTGTGGTGGAGGGGTTTGTGTGCTTGAATGATCCTAGGAGCTATATTGTTGGGGGCATTACACCCCTGTTAGGGTCTCCCAAGGCAGACAGGTCCTAGGTGACAGGCCAGACCAAGAGCAGTTCATCAAAACCCTTATGGAGGATAATCAATCAAGGACCGTGACCTCGCCCGGTATGGTGCAGCCGGGGCCCCACCCTGGAGCCAGGCCCGGGGTTGGGGCTCGTATACGAGCGCTTGGTGACCGGGCCTTTGCCCATGGGGCCCGGCCGGGCTCAGCCTGAAGCGGTGACGTAGGCCCAACCTCCTGTGGGTTCACCACCCACAGTGGTAGCCGTAGGGGGCCGGTGCAGTGTGGATTGGGTGGCAGTCAAAGGTAGAGGCCTCGACGACCTGATCCCCGGACACAGCGGCTGGCTGTTGGGACATGGAATGTCACTTCACTGGGGGGGAAGAGCCTGAACTTGTGCGGGAGGTTGAGAGGTACCAGCTAGAGATAGTTGGGCTCACCTCCATGCACAGCTTGGGCTCTGGAACCCAGCTCCTCGAGAGGGGCTGGACTCTCCACTTTTCTGGAGTAGCCCATGGTGAGTGGCGGCGGGCTGGTGTGGGTTTACTTATAGCTCCCAGCTCAGCTGCCATGTGTTGGAGTTTACCCCAGTGAACGAGAGGGTCGCATCTCTGCGCCTTCAGATTGGGGAGAGGGCTCTTGCTGTTGTTGACAAGTTAACAAGCGGAGCCCATCCACATCGGATCTGCTTTAATATCAACAGATCTTCATTTAAGGTACGTGAATCTTTTCAACATGGCACACTTTCAGCCTGTTCCGTGTGCTGAGTGCAGGATGTTTAGTCATTCTTCCTCCGTCACTAGTGATAGCTTTATTAGCTTTACTTGTGATAAGTGCAGATTAGTTAGCTCTCTGACGGAGAAGATTACAGTGCTAGAAGCGCATGTCCAGGCTTTAGAGCAGGTTAGTGAGCGTGAGAACAGTGTAGTTTCTGTTAGGGAAAGTCTGGAAGCCCTAGGTGGAGTTAGCAATCCCCCAACTCCGGCATTAGAGCCCTTACAGCGGGGCGAATGGGTGAGGGCTCGGCGGCATAAGCGTAGAGCCAAAGCTACTGCTGAGGCTCGCCCACAGGAGCACCACTCCTCTCCGCGTCACGTGTCGAACAGGTTTGCTCTCCTTAGTGATGCACCCACTGAGAAACCTGAAAGAGCTCTGGTTATAGGGGACTCTATCATACGGCACGTGAAATTAGCTCAGCCTTTAGGGGCACCAGCAGCTTTAGTCAGGTGTATACCGGGTGCCAGGGCGCCGGACATAGCGGGTAATCTTAGGGTCCTAGGCAAGCACAGGTTCTCAAAGATAGTTATCCATGCAGGAGCTAATGATATACGCCTTCGTCAGTCTGAGGTTACTAAGAGTAACTTTGTAGAGGTGTTTAAATTAGCGAAGGCGATGTCCGATGCTGTAGTATGCTCTGGCCCCATCCCAATGCGGCGTGGCGATGTAGCTTACAGCAGGTTATGGTCGCTGAACTGCTGGCTGTCCAGGTGGTGCTCTGAAAACAGTGTGGGCTTTATAGATAATTGGGCTAATTTTGAGGGCACTGCTGGACTGTTAGGGCGGGACAGTATCCATCCCACTCGGGAAGGTGCTGCTCTCATTTCCTGCAGCATAGGTCATAGTCTCAGAACAGGCCTAGTTCATTTCTGACAATCCAGAGCCAAGGCCAGGGAGCAGACGAACAGGCTAAACCGACTGTCTGCTAGCTGCACAGAGTCATCACTCAGGGCCCACTACATCGAGACTGTGTCTGTGTCAGAAAAGAGGCCTTAAGCCTTGTGTATGGTGTTAAGAAGTTTCACCAATACCTCTGGGGATGTAAATTCAACCTGGTCACAGACCATAGGCCATTATTGACTTTGCTCGGAGAACGCAAAGGGCTCCCCACAATGGCAGCAGCCCAGATCCAGAGGTGGGCCATTGTACTGTCGGCATACAACTACCATATTGTTTACTGTCAGTCAGAGAAGCATGGCAATGCTGATGGGTTGTCTCGTGTGCCGCTGTCAGATACCAAGGATGCGGGAACAGAGACAATCTCCGCCTACATCGACGCACTGATATGTGAACACCTAGAGGGCTTGCTGCTGACTGCAAAGCAGATTGCCAAGGTAACGAGAACTGACACAGAGCTGTCAAGGCTGCACAGATTCATCATGGAAGGGTGGCCAAAGGAAATTCCTGAAGAACTGAAAGCATACCACAAAAAGCGTGATGAACTCTCTGTGGAGCAGGGGTGTGTGCTGTGGGGCACGAGAGTGATTGCACCAACTAAGCTCCAAGCTGCTGTGCTTAAAGAAATCCACAGTAATAAGAAATAAGTAAGTAAGAAATCACACAGCAATATGTCTGGTGGCCACATATTGATATGGACATTGAGAAAGTGTGCAAAGGATGTGAAACGTGCCAGCTAGAGCAAAGCATGCTGCGCCATGTGCCACTACATCCCTGGGAATTTCCAGGAGATGTTTGGAAGAGGCTTCATATTGACTTTGCAGGGCCTTTCATGGGCCACATGTTCATGATTGTAGTTGACTCATTCTCAAAATGGCTGGAGGTTTACAAAATGACAAAAATAACCTCCACTGCAACCATCACCAGACTAAAGAGACTGTTCGCATCATATGGAGTCCCTGAACAGATTGTCACAGAGAATGCAACAACCTTTATGTCTGATGAGTTCCAGCAGTTCATGAGGAGAAATGGAATCCTCCACATGACCGGTGCCCCGAGGCACCCAGCCACGAACGTCCTAGCCGAGAGATACGTCTCAACGTTCAAGGCTAGCATGAAAAAGCTGGTGAGAGAAGATTTGAGCACTGAAGACAAAGTCTCTCACTTCCTGCTACGGTATCACACCACTCCCAACAGCACAACAAGCAAGACGCCTGCTGATGTGTTTTTGAAAAGACATGTCAGAACCAGACTGGACTTTTTGAAACCAAACATCCAAGAAACGGTGAGGAGAAAGCAGTATCTGCAGAAGGAAGGACATGACAGAAAGGCATTGGACAGACAGTTCAACGTCGAGGAGCAAGTCTACCTGTGAAACACTGCTGGCGAAACCCCAAGGTGGATCCCAGGAGTCATCACCCAGCAGTCAGGGCCTGTGTCATTCAAGGTCCGCGGTGAAGTGACAGATCAAGAATACCAACGCCCAGGAGACCAGCTGAGACCTTGCCGTTCTGCGGGGCTTCCAGATCAGCAACCTGAGGAAGTAGCTGAGGAGACCGGGCAGATGGAGAGCAGTTTCAAAGGATCCCCAGCACCTGAACTGTCAGAGCCAGCTGAGCTGCCTGATCCTGTAGTGATGACCCTGAGGTGCTCCCAGTGTACCCCAAAAGTGCCTCAACGTTACCAGGACTGAGTGAGGTGATAAGAGACTGAGTGCTGATGTTTAGTAAAAGTTATAGTTAAAGCATTCAGTTTATTCAGTTAAGCATTCAGTTAACTTTATTATGCAGTATGGGTAATGTTGACATTTCTAATCTTAATGCGCATAGTAAGGATATATTTTATGTTACAGTGTTTAGTTAGAATAATACATTAAGCTAACCTTAAAGTAAATGGGGAGATATATTTTATATGATTGGGATGTCTTTTCTAAGTTACCTTTAAAGTAAAGGGGGAGGTGATGTGGTATATTGAGCTTATGGGCTTACTATAGTTTCATGTGTGTTCATGTGATATGCGCATGCTTAGACAGATAAGCCAGAGAGCGCGAGCCATTACCAGCATGGCATGTTGCATCAGTTATGCAAGTTATCAGTAAAGGTGTTAAATGCGTGCAACCGTCTTGTCATTAATACACCACAATTTCCATCAATTGACCGCTGGGTTATGGGCCCAGCATGCTCCCACTGTGCCACTCTGCTCATCTCATGTGCGGCCTGGGATTCGAACCCACAATCCCTGGCTCATGGAAAACGTTGGTGTAAAAGACTGCAGAATGAGCAGATGATGGCTTCAGTCCATCAACCTCTGGGTTAGGGGCCCAGCATGCTCCTACTGCACCACTCTGCTCATCTCACATGCCTCCTGGGACTCAAACCCACAATCCCTGGCTCATGGACCACATTGGCATAATAGACCTCAGAACTAGCAGAGGATGGCTTCAATCCATTGACTTCTGGGCCCAGCACACTCACACTGTGCCACTCTGCTCAGCTTGTGTGCTACCTGGGACTTGCACCCACAATCCCTGGCTCATGGAAAACATTGGTGTAAGAGATCTCAGAGCTAGCAGAGGATGGTTTTGACACATTAACCTCTGGGTTATGGGGGCCCCCAACATCCCAGGTGGGACTCAAACTCAGAATCCCTGGGTTAGGAGGTTAGTGCCTTACCCATTTTACAAGGTTGTTTGCACCGAGTCCTTTTTCCCATGAGTGCTGGCGTTAATTACTAATCTTTTTTAACTTTTTTCTACAAATAATTTTCCAGTATCATCTTCATTTTTATTGTACTGTCACTTTCCTTTTTGTACTTTCCACTTTCACTTTTTCCGTTTTTTTCTCTCTTTTTTTCAGAAGAACACAGAGACCAGAAGCTTTCTTTTTCTTTTTTTTCTCTCCTCCTGTGTAAAGACCACAAGCGGAGGCCATCTACATCAGATCTGCTTTAATATCAACAGATCTTCGATTAAGGTACGTGAATCTTTTCATCATGGCACACCTTCAGCTTGCTCAGTGTGCTGAGTGCAGGATGTTTAGTCATTCTTCCTCCGTCACTAGTGATAGCTTTATTAGCTTTATTTGTGATAAGTGCAGATTAGCTCTCTGATGGAGAAGATGATAGTGCTAGAAGCATGTGTCCAGGCTTTAGAGAAGGCCAGTGAGCATGAGAACAGTGTAGTTTCTGTAGGGGAAAGTCTGGATGCCCTAGGTGGAGTTAGTAATCCCCCAACTCCGGCATTAGAGCCCTTACAGCAGGGCGAATGGGTGACGACTCGGCAGCATAAGTGTAGAGCCAAAGCTACTGCTGAGGCTCGCCCACGGGAGCACCACTCCTCTCTGTGTCACGTGTCGAACAGGTTTGCTCTCCTTAGTGACGCACCCGCTGAGAAACCTGAAAGAACTCTGGCTATAGGGGACTCTATCATACGGCACGTGAAATTAGCTCAGCCTTTAGGGGCACCAGCAGCTTTAGTCAGGTGTATACCGGGAGCCAGGGCGCTGGACATAGCAGGTAATCTTAGGGTCCTAGGCAAGCACAGGTTCTCAAAGATAGCTATCCATGCAGGAGCTAATGATATATGCCTTCGTCAGTCTGAGGTTACTAAGAGTAACTTTGAAGAGGTGTTTAAATTACTGAAAGCGATGTCCGATGCTGTAGTATGTTCTGGCCCCATCCCAATGCGGCATGGCGATATAGCTTACAGCAGGTTATGGTCGCTGAACTGCTGGTTGTCCAGGTGGTGCTCTGAAAACAGTGTGGACTTTATAGATAATTGGGCTAATTTTGAGGGTACTGCTGGCCTGTTAGGGCGGGACGGTATCCATCCCACTCGGGAAGGTGCTGCTATCATTTCCTGCAGCATAGGTCATAGTCTCAGGACAGGCCTAGTTAATTCCTGACAATCCAGAGCCAAGGCCAGGGAGCAGACGAACAGGCTAAACTGACTGTCTGCTAGCTGGACAGAGTCGTCACTCAGGGTCCACTACATTGAGACTATGTCTGTTCCCCGGGCTAAACAAAAAGGTAGAAAGAGAGTTTGCTCCAGTAACCTAATCAATATAAAATTAGATCATACTGACTGTAAAGCTGCTGCCAGCACCTTTGATCTAAAGGTGGGGCTATTAAATATTAGATCTCTTACATCTAAAGCGCTAATGGTTAATGAACTCATTACCGATAAGAAGTTTAAAGTACTTTGTTTAACTGAAACATGGATTAAGCCAAATGAATATATAGCATTAAATGAAGCAAGTCCTCCTGGATACAGTTATATACACCAGCCTTGTCAACCTGGCAGAGGAGGAGGCATTGTGGTTATTTATAATGATTATGTAGGTGTAACACAAAAACCTGGTTATAAATTTAATACATTTGAAATTCTTCATACTCATATAATGTATGTAGCCTCGAAAAATAAGTCTACCCAGTTAATTCCATTGCTTATTATTTACAGGCCCCCGGGGCCATATTCTGAGTTTCTTTCTGAATTTGCAGATTTTATCTCAGATCTGGTTATTTCCTTAGACAAAGCTTTAGTTGTCGGAGATTTTAATATTCACTTCGATAACCCAGAAGACCCTTTAAAAACAGCGTTTGTGTCCATTTTAGATTCAGTAGGGATTAATCAGAATGTCATAGGACCGACCCATAATGGTGGTCACACCCTTGATCTAATACTAACATTCAGGTTAAACGTAGACAATATAGTCATACTTCCACAGTCTGAAGTTATCTCAGATCATTATCTCATCTCATTCAAACTATGTCTGAGTAATAATATATGCACCTCACCACGCTACTGTATTAAATGTACATTCGCATCAACTACTGCACGGAGCTTTATAAATGATCTCCCAGAGTTATCAACTTTGATTGGGTCACTGTCAGCCCCTTCAGAACTTGATCAGACAACTGAATGCTTAGAGTCAACATTCCGCCATACCTTAGATAATGTAGCTCCTCTTCAAAGGAAAATGGTCAGAGACAAAAAATTAGCACCCTGGTATAATGATGACACTCACACATTAAAACAGACCACTCGAAAATTGGAAAATAAATGGTGTTAAACAAAATTCGCTGGAGGGGAAAGAGCCTGAGCTTGTGTGGGAGTTTGAGAGGTACCGGCTAGAGATAGTTGGGCTCACCTCCATGCACAGCTTGGGCTCCGGAACCCAGCTCCTCAAGAGGGGCCGGACTCTCCACTTCTCTGGAGTCACCCATGGTGAGTGGCAGCGGGCTGGTGTGGGCTTGCTTATAGCTCCCCAGCTCAGCCACCATGTGTTGGAGTTTACCCCAGTGAACGAGAAGGTCGCCTCTCTGCGCCTTCAGATTGGGGAGAGGGCTCTTGCTGTTGTTTGTGCCTACGGGCCGAATAGCAGTATAGAGTATCCGGCCTTCTTGGAGTCCCTGGCAGAGGTACTGAGGGGTGCTCAGACTGTGGACTCCATTGTGCTTCTGGGGGACTTCAATGCTCATGTGGGCGACAACAGTGACACCTGGAGGGGCGTGGTTGGGAGGAACGGCCTCCCCGATCTGAACCCGAGTGGTGTTTTGTTATTGGACTTCTGTGCTAGTCATGGTTTGTCCATAACAAACACCATGTTCGAGCATAGGGGTGTCCATAAGTGCATGTGGCACCAGGACACCTTAGGTCGGAGGTTGATGATAGACTTTGTTGTCGTTTCATCTGATCTCTGGCCCTATGTCTTGGACACTCGGGTGAAGAGAGGGGCTGAGCTGTCAACTGATCACCACCTGGTGGTGAGTTGGATCCGCTGGTGGAGGAGGAAGCTGGACAGACCTGGCAGGCGCAAACGTATGGTGAGGGTCTGCTGGGAACATCTGGCCTAGCACTCTGTCGGGGGGATCTTTAACTCCCACCTCCGGGAGAGCTTTTCCCAGCTTCCGAGGGAGGTGGGGGACATTGAGTCTGAGTGAACCATGTTCTCTACCTCCATTGTGGACGCAGCTGTTCGGAGCTGTGGCCGCAAGGTCTCCGGTGCCTGTCATGGTGGCAATCCCCAAACCCGGTGGTGGACACCAGAAGTAAGGGATGCTGTCAAGCTGAAGAAGGAGTCCTATCGGGCCATGTTGATCTCCGGGAAATTCTGAGGCAGCTGATGGGTATCGGCAGGCCAGGCGTGCTGCAGCTCGCGCAGTTGCAGAGGCAAAAACTCGGAACTGGGAAGAGTTCGGGGAGGACATGGAGAAGGACTATTGGTCGGCCTCGAAGAAATTCTGGCAAACCGTCTGGCACCTCAGGAGGGGGAAGCAGTACTCTGCCAAAACTGTTTACAGTGCGGTTGGGGAGTTGTTGACCTCGACTGGGGACATTGTTGGGCCGTGGAAGGAATACTTTGAGGATCTCCTCAATCCCACCATCATGTCTTCCATTGAGGAGACTGAGGCTGAGGACTCAGAGGTGGACTTGTCCATTACCCAAGCTGAAGTCACTGAGGTGGTTTCCAAGCTCCTCGGTGGCAAGGCACCGGGGGTGGATGAGATCCGCCCTGAGTATCTCAAATCTCTGGATGTTGTGGGGCTGTCTTGGTTGACACGCCTCTGCAACATCGCATGGCGGTTGGGGACAGTGCCTCTGGAGTGGCAGACTGGGGTGGTGGTCCCTCTTTTTAAGAAAGGGGACTGGAGAGTGTGCTCCAATTATAGGGGAATCACACTTCTCAGCCTCCCAGGGAAGGTTTACTCCAGGGTACTGGAGAGGAGAATTCGACCAATAGTCGAACCTCAGATCCAGGAGGAACAATGCGGTTTTCGTCCTGGTCGCGGAACACTGGACCAGCTCTATACCCTTCATAGGGTGCTCAAGGGTTCATGGGAGTTTGCCCAACCAGTCCACATGTGCTTTGTGGATCTGGAGAAGGCATTCGACCATGTACCTCAGGGTATTCTGTGGGGGGTGCTTCGGGAGTATGGGGTTCGGGGCTCTTTGCTAAGGGCTGTCCGGTCCCTGTATGAATGGAGCAGGAGTCTGGTTCGCATTGCCGACAGTAAGTCAGACCTGTTCCCAGTGCATGTTGGACTCTGGCAGGGCTGCCCTTTGTCACCGGTTCTGTTCATAATTTTTATGGACAGAATTTCTAGGTGCAGCCAGGGGCCGGAAGGAATCCTGTTTGGGAACCACATGATTTCATCTCTGCTTTTTGCAGATGATGTTGTCCTGTTGGCTTCTTCAAACCAGGACCTTCAGCATGCACTGGGGCAGTTTGCAGTTGAGCGTGAAGTGGCTGGGATGAGAATCAGCACCTCCAAGTCTGAGGCCATGGTTCTCGACCGGAAAAGGGTGGCTTGCCCTCACCAGGTTGGTGGAGAAGTCCTGCCTCAAGTGGAGGAGGAGTTTAAGTATCTCGGGATCTTGTTCACGAGTGAGGAAAGGATGGACCGTGAGATCGACAGGCGGATCGGTGCAGCCTCCGCAGTGATGCGGTCACTTTACCGGTCTGTCGTGGTGAAGAAAGAGCTGAGCCAAAAGGTGAAGCTCTCAATTTACTGGTTGATCTACGTTCTGACTCTCACCTATGGTCATGAGCTTTGGGTAATGACCGAAAGAACAAGATCACGGATCCAAGCGGCCGAAATGAGTTTCCTTCGCAGGGTGGCTGGGTGCTCCCTTAGAGATAGGGTGAGAAGCACAGTCACTTGGGAGGAGCTCGGAGTAGAGCCACTGCTCCTCCACATCGAGAGGAATCAGCTGAGGTGGCTCAGGCATCTTTTTTGGATGCCTCCTGGACATCTCCCTGGGGAGGTGTTCCAGGCATGTCCCCCCAGGAGGAGGCCCTGGGGAAGACCCAGGACACGCTGGAGGGACTATGTCTGTCGGCTGGCCTAGGAACGCCTCGGTGTTCTTCCCGAGGAGCTGGGTGAGGTGTCTGGGGAAAGGGAAGTTTGGGCTTCCATGCTTAGACTGCTGCCTCTGCGACCCGGCCCCAGATAAAGTGGAAGAAGACGAGATGGGTAGTGTTCAAATTAGCATGGAAGGAGAGCTTCCTGTAGTATAGAAAAGCTTTTGGTGCTGCAAGATCAACATATCTCTCCATCCCTAATAGAAGATAACAAAAATAATCCTAGATTCCTATTTAATACTGTAGCAAAATTAACCAGGAATAAGTACACTATAGACACATACACACCTGCAGTATGTAATAGTAATGATTTTGTGAATTTTTTTAATGACAAAATTGAGAATATCTGACAAAAAATTCAAACTACTAATTAAAGGTCAGACAATGTAATTGACCTTGTAGTTAACCATATAACTGTATCCAATCATCAATTAGAATGTTTTACTCCCCTTAAAGAAACTGAATTACTTTCATTAATCTCAACATCAAAAGCCTCAACTTGCGTACTAGATCCCTTACCTACACGTCTATTCAAACAGATAATACCTTGTGACGCCTGCGAGCGTTTCGGGGGCGGTGCCTCTGTTGACAGCGCGGAGCTGGAAGTTGATTGTGCTGAATGTCGCCAGCTGCGAAGCCTTCACCTGGGCCTATTAATAGGACTTTGTTTGTGTGTGAGGGGCCGTGAGCGTTAGGCTTCACGTTGGCCATGGGTTTGGTAATTTGTATTTGTTAAAATTGTATGAATTCCAGTAAAGAGCATGATTTTCTGTTTTTGAGTGCCTTATTTTGGGTTTGGGGTTATTTGTTTGAGTCAGAATGTAACATAATGGGGGCTCGTCTAATTGCGATTTTGATTAGTTTCTGTTTAGTTTATTTAGCCTAATTAAATAGATTGGGTGAGTATAGGGTTAGTGGGTCCTTATTGGAGTAAGTCTCAAAAGGTAAATAAACTGTGTGCAAATGAATGTGATTTCCCCCTGGTAGGTATAGCGGCGTGTTTCATTTTGAGACACGTCGAATTTGTTTGGTTGGGTTTTTTTTTTGTAGTGTTGTGGTGAAGGCGAGTAGAAGCAACGCTTGGGAGCACGCCGCGGTTTTGCCTGTCGTTGCTGATTGCCAGTCGCGGCAGGCTTTCTGCTGGTAACAGTGCATAAGTACCCCTCGCTTGTAACTGCATGAAGACTAGGCATACCGTAGGATTTTTTTTTGGGTTGTAGTAGTCGGGGGGGATCGCGTTTTATTTGTACTGGTTTCTGCGTATTCTCCAGCATGGATGCAAAGTCATTTTTTGAGACTCCACGCGAGTCATATTTGGACAGTTGCACGAAGGAAACATTACTGGAAATTGCCTCCCATTATAAGGTTTCTATTCCAGACAAGGAGCGCAAATTAAAAGATAGGGTTAAACTGTTCCTGACAGAAGCTTTGCATGAGCAGGGAATTTTGCTTGAGGAGCCTGGCCCTAAGCCCGTTTTAGTTGAGGAAAATAAAACTGAGGGATTGACGTTTGAACAGAGAATGGAATTATTACAGCTGCAGATAGAGCAAGAAAAACTAAAGAGGGATTCAGAGAACAGCCGTATTGCGTTAGAGAAGGCAAAACTGGACCTAGAGTTCCTTAGGCTTGATTTAATTAAGGATGGGAAATTGGTTATGGAGGGTTCGAAGGAGGTGTCCTCTAGCCTACGTTTAGTTCCGCAGTTTAATGACCATGATCCAGATGTGTTTTTTACCCTATTTGAACGTGTAGCAGACACCAGAAACTGGGCGGATGAGCACAGGTCTTTATTGCTGCAGTGTGTTTTGCAGGGGAAAGCGCAAGAGGAATACTCATCGTTGCCCTCGGATGATTCAAAAGTCTACTCTAAAGTAAAAGCTGCCGTTTTGCGAGCATACGAGCTCGTACCAGAGGCGTATCGCTTGAGATTCCGGCAGGCAAAAAAAGAAGTAGGGCAGACTCATCTGGAGTTGGCAAGGGAATTGCGCAAACATTTCACACGATGGTGTTCTGCTAGCGGAGTCCAAACCTTTGATGACTTGTTTGAGTTGATGTTACTTGAGCAGTTTAAATCTGCTATTTCTGAACGTGTAGCTATTTACATCTCTGAGCTTAAGGCTAAAACATCTGAAAAAGCAGCGGAATTGGCAGATGAGTTTACATTAATACATAAGAGCAGTTTGCAATCTGTTGGTAAATCTGGGGTTAATATAGCGCAGGGGTGGAATCGACTATTTCCGGTGTCTTCTACGTCGTTGCAAAATTCGGCATCGGACGTATGCAATTATTGTCACGAAATTGGGCATTGGAAGGTAGATTGCCCCGCCCTAAAGAAAAGACCAACGCGCTCGAGTGATAAATATGCTAAACCGAATGTATTAGCGGGGCCTTTCCATTCCATCGAGTCAACTAAGCATAGTTTGGGGGAGGGCCGAGGTGTCGCTAATGCCAAGAATTGTTTGCTTTCATATTTGCCTTTCATTACTGACGGTTGTGTTTCTTTCCAAGGTCAACCCACTGTACCTGTAAAAATCCTACGAGACACGGGCGTGGTGGATTCGTTCATCTTGCAGTCTGTGCTGCCATTTAATAAGCAGTCTTATACTGGTGAAAGTGTTCTGATCCGTGGCATTGGTTTGAATACTATCTCTGTTCCCCTTCACAGGCTTTATATCCAATCTGATTTTGTGCAGGGGGAAATTATCATTGGGGTCCGTCCTGCTCTTCCAGTAGATGGGGTTCATGTTCTACTGGGAAATGCAATTGCGGGGTGTCGTGTTTGGGGTGATGTGCCTGCACCTGTTGTATGTGATTTACCAATTGCAGCAGATTGGGCCCCAAGTAATGAGGAGTTGAGCTTCTCCTGTGCAGTTACTAGGTCAATGAGTGCCGCTGAACCAGTGGGGCCATTTGATGAGCGGGGGGAGAGTTTTAGCTCTGTGCTTGGGGTTCCTGACTTGTCTGACCTACCTTTTCCTTTGTCAGGGGAGGAGTTAAGCAGGGAGCAGGCTGCTGACCCAGGGTTGGCTGGTTTGTTTAAAAACGTTTTGTCCCCCACAGACGCACTGGGAGCAGCGAGGGGATACTTCATGGAAAATGGGGTGCTCTTCCGTAAATGGATGCCACAAGGGGAAGATTTTGTGGGGGACGCTTATGTGCAGGTGGTGATCCCTGCTAAATTTCGAGATTCTGTATTACAGGTTGCACATGACCGGTGTGGGCATGGGGGTGTGAGGAAGACCTATGACCGTGTCCTCCGAACCTTCTTTTGGCCGCACATTAAAAGGGATGTGTCTGCATATATAAAGTCATTTCATACCTGTCAGGTCACGGGTAAGCCTAATCAAACTCTCAAACCTGTTCCCTTGCGTCCGATTGTAGCCGTGGGCGAACCTTTTGAGCATATTGTTATCGATTGCGTAGGCCCACTGCCAAGGTCAAAGAATGGCAGTAATTATATTTTTACGTTAATGTGCCTGAACACTCGCTACCCCTTTGCTTTTCCGCTGCGCACCATCTCTGCGAAGGCGGTTCTGCGGGCTTTGGTTCAGTTTATGTCCGTTTTCGGTATCCCAAGATTTGTGCAAAGTGACCATGGGTCTAATTTTACTTCCCGCGTTTTTGAGGGCGTTTTAAAGCAACTGCGCATACAACATCTTACGTCCATGCCGTACCATGCTCAATCGCAGGGTTCAATCGAAAGATTTCACCAATCTATGAAGTCTCTCTTGCGTGCCTATTGCGTGCAGCTGGATGCGGACTGGGAAGAGTCTTTACCGTGGCTCATGCTGGCTGCACGCGAAGTGGTGCAAGAGAGCACTGGGTTTAGCCCAAATGACTTGGTTTTTGGACACAAAGTGCGGGGACTTTTGTCAGTTTTGGGGGACGTGGGTAGATCAGTTGTTCCGCCCTCCAATGTTGAAGGTTATGTACTCGGTTTCAAAGACAGGCTGGCGAGGGCGCGGGATGTAGCAAGAACAAATTTGGAGGGTTCTCAAAAGAAAATGAAACGCCTGTATGATCGATCCATAGAGCGTAGATCCTTTGAAGTCGGTGACCAAGTGCTTGTGCTTTGTCCGTCAGGTGGGTCACCATTAGAGTCCAAATTTGAGGGTCCCTATTCCGTTATTCGCCGGATCTCCGATGAAAATTATTTAGTGGCAACTCCATCCCGTCGAAAAAAATCTACACTGTATCACACCAATTCAATGAAGCCCTATTATGAATCTTCGTGCCCCCACCCAGTCTTAGCCTCTGCTCCGGATTTGACTGGGGAAAGTGGGCATGAAATTCTCGACCCAAATGATGGCGTTCTTCGGGGGCGTTTGAAAAATTCAGAGTGTTTGTCAAAATTGGATGGGATACTGGTGTATTTGACAGAGCCTAAACGAGAGGATTTAATTCGCCTCGTACGTGCATTTCCTGCTTTGTTTGGGGATACTCCATCTCGAACCACTTGGATCGAGCACGATATTGATGTTAGTGATTCGGCCCCGGTGCGGCAATGCTTTTATCGCGTGTCACCAGAAAAACGTCGAGTGCTGGAGTCGGAGGTGCGATATTTGCTGGATAATAATCTGGCAGTCCCGTCGTTTTCAGAATGGGCGTCCCCGTGCATTTTGGTAGAGAAGCCAGACAAAACGGTTAGGTTTTGCACAGATTTTCGAAAGGTGAACAGTGTCACTAAAGGGGACAGTTTCCCGTTACCTCGAATCGAGGATTGTGTCGACTCTGTGGGGTCTGCCAAATATGTAACGAAACTTGATCTCTTAAAGGGATATTGGCAGGTGCCGTTAACTTCAAGGGCTATGGAAGTCTCCTCCTTTATTACCCCATTCGGTCTGTACTCTTATACCGTCATGAGTTTCGGCTTGAGAAATGCGCCGGCAACTTTTCAGCGGCTTATGAATCGGGTAATTGCGGGTTTAGAGGGCTGTGCCGTTTATTTGGATGATTTGATTCTGGTCAGCGACACTTGGGAATCGCATCTGCAGAGGCTCAAATCGGTGTTTGAACGTTTGACTGAGGCGCAGCTGACTGTGAACCTCGCAAAATGCGAATTTGCTAGGGGTACGGTGACTTATCTTGGTAGAGTTGTCGGTAATGGGGAAGTGCGTCCGATTGATGCGAAAATTTCGGTTGTCCAGCAATATCCACCTCCCGCTACAAAAAAAGATCTGCGGCGATTTTTGGGCTTAGTGGGTTTCTACAGATGTTTTTGTAGGAATTTTGCCACCGTGGTAGCCCCATTGACAAATCTTTTGAGGGATGGGGAGAAATATGTGTGGGGTGCTGACTGCCAAACGGCGTTCGAAAATGTTAAGTTATTACTTTGTTCTGCGCCTGTTCTGTCTGCTCCATGCTTTGATAAGCCCTTTGTATTACAGGTTGATGCCAGCAACGTCGGAGCGGGTGCTGTTCTGATGCAGGCTGATACGCACAATATTTACCATCCTGTGTGTTTCTTTTCAAAAAAATTTTGTTCGTACCAACGCCACTATTCTGTGGTGGAGAAAGAGACATTGGCCTTAATATGGGCTTTGCAGTACTTTTCGGTCTACATCAGTTCTGCCGTGTCCTTGACTGTTTTTTCTGACCACAACCCTTTAGTTTTTTTAAATTCGCTGAAGTGTCCAAACCAGCGCTTAGTGCGTTGGTCTTTATATTTGCAGTCATACTGTTTGGATATTAGGCACATAAAAGGGTCAGAAAATATTGTGGCCGATGCGTTATCCCGTGTCTGATCATTTGCCGTTTTTGTATTTCTTGTTCCCCTGTCTCTCTTTTGCTCTCTCTATAGGAATCTGTGGAGGACTGCGATTTTAGGCTCTGCGTTTTCCAAAAAAAAAAAAGGGGGGGGGGCGTGTGACGCCTGCGAGCGTTTCGGGGGCGGTGCCTCTGTTGACAGCGCGGAGCTGGAAGTTGATTGTGCTGAATGTCGCCAGCTGCGAAGCCTTCACCTGGGCCTATTAATAGGACTTTGTTTGTGTGTGAGGGGCCGTGAGCGTTAGGCTTCACGTTGGCCATGGGTTTGGTAATTTGTATTTGTTAAAATTGTATGAATTCCAGTAAAGAGCATGATTTTCTGTTTTTGAGTGCCTTATTTTGGGTTTGGGGTTATTTGTTTGAGTCAGAATGTAACATAACTGAAGTAATTGAACCACTTCTAAAAATAATAAATTATTCTCTCATGATTGGCTATGTACCCAAATCCTTTAAACTAGCAGTTATCAAACCCCTGATTAAAAAACCTGACCTTGATCCCTGTCAGCTGTCCAATTATAGGCCAATATCAAACCTCCCCTTTATCTCCAAGATCCTTGAAAAAGCTGTGGCACAGCAGTTATGCTCATATTTACATAGGAATAACATCCATGAAATGTATCAGTCAGGATTTAGACCTCATCATAGCACAGAGACAGCTCTGGTTAAAGTAGTAAACGACCTACTGTTGGTATCTGATCAGGGCTGTGTCTCACTACTTGTGTTGCTTGACCTTAGTGCAGCATTTGATACCATTGATCATTCCATTCTTCTGGATAGACTAGAAAATGTTGTGGGAGTTAAGGGAACGGCCCTCTCCTGGCTCAGGTCTTATTTAACTGATCGTTGTCAGTATGTTGATATAAATGGTGATATTTCTAGACCTAATGAATGAACCCTTTATTATCACTGTACCAATGAAATTGACCATCAACCTGCCCTTACAGAGGGGGAACAGGACAGGAAGACAGGGATAAAAGATAAAGAAACACAGTAGTAACATGAGGAGAGATGAGGAAAAAAAAGCACCCCCACATTACGTTCCTGTCAGGAGTACAGTGTGGGAACAAAAACCTCCGCACATAAGCACACAATAACACAAGTACACTTTAAAACATGGGACTTGAGGGGGAGAAGGGGGAAAGGAGGGGGCAATCAGGGGTGGGGGGTAAGGGGGGGAGGAGGTAGAGATAACCCACCGCAGGCAAGCAGCCATCCGCTCCTGCAGCCATGAGGGCGCTGGTCACGCACCCGCTTGTCACACTGGGGGTGAAAGCGGCGATCGCGGAAAGTTGGAGAAGGAATGCAAGGAATGTGAGAGTGTCTCCCAGCAGTGACCTTCAGGGGGAAATGTTGTCCCAGCTGTCTCAGGGAGCCGAATGTCGATAAGATAGAGAATGTTTGGCCTTTTGAACAGGCGCAGTCTTTGCACGTCCACACCGCTCATCCATATCTGTCCATTTCGTCCATTCCATTCAAATTGGTCTCCGAAATACTTATTCCTTGCAAAGCCAAAAGCTTCACCAAGATGACAACCATATTGTGGTTCAAGTTCTGAATAGCCACAGTCTGAGTGCCGACAGCTTTGCCCAGTGCTTCAATCATATCGGGCAGCTTTGTGGGGCTTTGAACAGCTGTCACTGTTGTCTGATTTCCTTGATATACCAGGGCAATGCCTAATCCAATCAGCAAAAGTCCTGTAATCATGGTTCCGAATAGGTAGATATCTTCAGTGTCCTCCACAGAAAGAATTGCCAGGCACACGACCCGCCACCGCTCCCACGCGTCCATCGTGTAACCAGCCACGAACGTTCCGGCAGGACAGGTGGGTTCCCCCGAAGCCAGACTTCTCATTGAGAACACTGTGTCAATTTCGTTAGGAGACCAGTTTATCAATTCCATACTTTTTTTTTAGTTTAGAAAGCAATGTGGAGAGAGTCTCTTCGAAAAGACAGATGAGACGAGACAAAGAAGCACAAGCAGGGAAAAAAGGAGGGAGAGGGAGAGCAGAGAAAATGCGACCGCCTTCCGTGGAAGCACGGAGAGAAAAGGTAAAGTTTGGTGTTCCACAAAGTTCTGTCTTGGGTCCACTGCTTTTTTCTTTATACATGTGCCCAAATCCAGAATCCAGGGACACATGTCTGCCCTGGGGCATTTGGAGTTATTGACAGATTCAGAAAGTACAGTTTCTAAGCTTTCCAATGATGCCTTCCATGTGGAGATCTGACAATATTTGAAGAATGTGTGGCCTTTTGAAAGTGCATACCTCTTAAAACAGGAAAGGGAGAAAATCGCCCTCAAAGTTTCCCATCTCAGCTACTCTGGGTGCAGGGCGGGCACATAATGGTGCTCATTTGCATGATATTAAGGAAAGCTCTACCCCCTACGAGCTAGCACGATGCCACTTTCATGTAAACAAAGATCAACACATCAATTTTCCTTCCATGCAAAGTATGCCCAACACAATTATGAAGTACAAAAATAAGTCCTAAAGTATACTTTAACACTTTGTGGTTGAAAAATTACTCACACTGTAAGAAAGAAAGATAGCACAATGATGACACAACTAACACAACACTAGTTTCATGTAAAGCCTCGGTCACAACTGGCCGTACGTGCTCCTACGGCCGGTCTACATGCAAAAAATGCGAGAAATGCACGGAGAGAACACATGAAACGCACGAGAGCGCGCGTGTGAAAAGCACGAGGGAGCGCATGTGACATGCTGATTTTTGAGCCGCAGACCGGCCACAGAGATTCTTTGTCATGTCAAACAAACTCTTTGGGCACTTACGTTTTTTTCAGGTTGCAAGACAAACTTACGGCCAACGCGCGTCTTTCTCCATGAACAAAAAAAAAAAAAAAAACCGCAGCGATTTGGGAAACGCCAAAAATCACACGGCCAAAAAATTGTACGTCCGGTTGTGACCCAGGCTTAACCAAACCACAACACTCTCCATTACATGCAAAAATAACCACACAGCCTTAGATTAATAAGCTTACCCCATCAGAAAGAGAAACAGCGCCTTGCACACACCAATGCCTCCGATGGAATGTAGTCCTAGAATGGTCCGTGTATCATCCGATCATTCAAGTATTCCATTCAATCTGGAAAACGAGGTTGCGGGGTTTTTTTTTGCTAGAAATGGTTATCTCCAATGTAAATACCGTGTGTCTGTTTGCTTCGCGGTGTTTCAGCTCCTCTGCGCTCTGTTTAGCTTGCTCATTCCATAGTGAAATCACACGCCTTTATGCAGGTTAAGTAGCCACAAGCTCAGCTCGTATCATACAGCTGATTCGCAAAAAAAAACAAAAGACTTAAATCATCATGTGAATGGCCCATATGGTAATTTACCCACACCTCCCAGCAGGCTACAGTCCTGACAAAAACGAGACAATTTGCAACAAAAAATGTATGCTTTTCCAACAAAACAATCTATTATCTGAAATACTGATTGCATTCTTCAAGATCTCAACTTGCACATGATGGAAAAAAACAAAAATCACAAATTTCGAAAGAAAAATGCTTCTTTTGCGATTATCTTGGATTCGTTTCAGCCGACATGTGTCCCTGGATTCGGTGAGGGGTCAGATATGTTACTTCTGGGTGATATTATTCGTAAACATTGTATTAGTTTCCACTGTTATGCTGATGACACACAGTTGTATGTTTCTGCAAAACCTGATGAGAGACACCAGCTTGATAGAATTGAGGAATGTGTTAAGGACATTAGACACTGGATGCTTATTAATTTCCCTCTGCTTAACTCTGACAAGACTGAAGTACTTGTACTAGGACCACATGCAGCTAGAAGTAAGTTTTCTGATTCCACAGTAACTCTGGATGGCCTTTCTGTTTCTTCATGTGCAGCAGTAAAAGACCTCGGAGTGATTATTGACCCCAGTCTTTCATTCGAAATTCACATTGATAACATTACCTGAATAGCTTTCTTTCATCTCAGAAATATTGCTAAGATAAGAAATTTAATGTCACGACATGATGCGGAAAAACTAGTTCATGTTTTCATTTCCTCCAGGTTGGATTATTCTGGACATTCCAATAAGTGCATAAACAAGCTCCAGTGAGTTCAAAATGCAGCAGCAAGAGTCCTTACTAGAACTAGAAAATATGACCACATCATGCCTGTCTTATCCACACTGCATTGGCTCCCAATCAAATTTCATATTGATTATAAAATACTACTATTGACCTTTAAAGCACTAAATGGTCTCGCACCACAGTACCGGAGTGAACTTCTGCTCCTCGATGACCCGCCATGCCTACTTAGATCAAAAGGTGCAGGCTATCTGCTGGTACCTCATATAGTGAAGGCTACTTCAGGGGACAGAGCCTTTTCTTACAAAGCCCCACAGTTATGGAACAGCCTTCCAAGTAGTGTTCGGGAATCAGACACAGTCTCAGCATTTAAGTCTAGGCTGAAAACATATCTGTTTAGTCAACCCTTTTGTTAATGGTGTTTATGAGATAAAGGTGTAGATCTAGAGGGTCCTCAGACATAGAGTGTTTTGGTATTGTAGGAGTAATTAATGATTTTGTGTATTTAGGATTGGATAAGTGATCAATCTTTAATAATTACATGAAATCAGTCTCATTAAATTTGAAGGTTAATAATTCAAATGAATCAATCCTATTGAATCGTTTAATTTGACTCATTTGAATTGAATCATACCATAGAATCAGTCTCATTTGAATCGTTTGAAGTGAATCACTCAGGTGAATCATTTAGTGAATCATTTAGTGAATCGTTCAATGAATCATTTAGTGAATCATACCATTGATCCTGGATAAATTACCAAACAGCTAAATTATGGTATATCATTATTGATCACTTACCATATTACATAAATTGTCTACACCTTTCCTTGAATTCTTTGCGATTGGGCAACTTCAAAGTATCGAAACAGCAGATAGACACCACACAGAATTTCAATAAAAATGGAGTTTATTATCTCATCTCATCTCATTATCTCTAGCCGCTTTATCCTTCTACAGGGTCGCAGGCAAGCTGGAGCCTATCCCAGCTGACTATGGGCGAAAGGCGGGGTACACCCTGGACAAGTCGCCAGGTCATCACAGGGCTGACACATAGACACAGACAACCATTCACACTCACATTCACGGTCAATTTAGAGTCACCAGTTAACCTAACCTGCATGTCTTTGGACTGTGGGGGAAACCGGAGCACCCGGAGGAAACCCACGCGGACACGGGGAGAACATGCAAACTCCACACAGAAAGGCCCTCGCCGGCCCCGGGGCTCGAACCCAGGACCTTCTTGCTGTGAGGCGACAGCGCTAACCACTACACCACCGTGCCGCCCCGGAGTTTATTATAACAAAGATAATTATAATTTTAATAAAAAGAAAAGAAAAATTGAACAATTTAATAGCAGCAGAATTGAAATCTTCTGTAAACAGTGTGTGTGTGTGTGTGTGTGTATGTATAAGCAGTTTTAGCTTGTGAGCTAACTGAACAAAAGAATTTCTAGCTAGCATGTGCCTTTCCCGCCTAGTGTGTGTGATAAAATTAAAGTTAACAATTAAAATACATTCAAACGATCATCCGTGGTATATATATATATATATATATATATATATATATATATATGGCTTTAAATGTAGGCACAGGAGAATTTGCTATAAAGGTTGAATTGAATCAGGACTCAGGATGATATCTAAAGTTGAGATAAGGACCTCTTGGAACAAGGGGGAGGAGGAGGGGTTTGCCACATGTTTCCTCATCTCATTATCTCTAGCCGCTTTATCCTTCTACAGGGTCGCAGGCAAGCTGGAGCCTATCCCAGCTGACTACGGGCGAAAGGCGGGGTACACCCTGGACAAGTCGCCAGGTCATCACAGGGCTGACACAGACACAGACAACCATTCACACTCACATTCACACCTACGGTCAATTTAGAGTCACCAGTTAACCTAACCTGCATGTCTTTGGACTGTGGGGGAAACCGGAGCACCCAGAGGAAACCCACGCGGACACGGGGAGAACATGCAAACTCCACACAGAAAGGCCCTCGCCAGCCACGGGGCTCGAACCCGGACCTTCTTGCTGTGAGGCGACAGCGCTAACCACTACACCACCGTGCCACCACCACATGTTTCCTTTCTAGAACAAAGAGTTAGCTCTGCCTTGCTAGCTTAAGCATGCAGTTAGGGCCTGTTTGGGCCTGTGAACATGTGTTGAAAGCCCTCCTTGGAGACTAAGGCCGAATCCCATTTCACCCCTTGGACCAACCCCTTAGCCCTTCCCCTCCATTTTGCGCGTTCACGTGAAGGGGTAGGGGTATCCCAATCCCAGTTAACGCGGAGGGGTAGGGGAAGGGGGAGGGCTTCTGTACCCCTCCAAACGGAGATTTTCCTGGAGCTGACTCCGAACGAAGGGGTTTGAGTGATTTCCCACAATGCCATGCGGATTTCAGCGAGATTTCATGCGGATTTCAGAAAGATGGCGGTTCCCGCGGCAAAAGATTGTCATAAATGTATTTTCTCCATTATTTACGTGTTTTAAGTTGTTATCCAGAGGAAACACGCCGCTTGATTCACTTTCGAGCTGAGAATGAGCAGCGATTTCTGAAATCCAAGCTGCTGCTAAAAAGCTTTGGGAGTGAGTATTGTTTTCGGTTGCTTTACTGCGTACGTTTTGTTCTGTTATTCTCGCTTTTATTGTTTACATGAGTGTTCTGACACCTCATTCTGTCGGATGTGGTGCACGAAGCGCCAAAGATATCCCATTCAGTGGTGTTAGTTAACAAATCACACCCTGCCAGCAGAGATTTCTGTTCTGGCTCTGACTGTAGCGGCTAGTCGCAGCCAATGACGCATTTGGTCGCGTTTTGCTAACGTAAACGCTGACGGAGGTACGCGATGACGTATGCGATCGTTGAAGGGCTATCCCAATACGTAAGGGTTGAATTTCAAGCCCTATCCCTTGTAGCTCAGTTTCAAGGGGAAGGGCCAAGGGGAAGGCGGAGGGGAAGGCGGAGGGGTAGGGGTAGAAATTAGAATTGGGATTGGGCCAAAGACTTTCCAAACAGCTAACCCCCTAGTTTTAGTATTATTCAATTTGCTGAAATCTTAATGAGGTCAAAATATGGGTGAGTTGTGAAATTAAAATGTTAAAAGGAGAGAGAGAACATTCAAAACTTATGGATTAACCAATTTTAAATCAACAAACAAATGATAGAGAACAAAAATTCAGTGTATACACTTCATTTAACTTCATATAACTTCACATTAAGTGAATAACTAATTCCTAGGACTTAAACTTCTGCCCAATGCCTGTTCTTACTGCAAAGAGTCTCGTCTTCTGTCTGAAGAAATTCGAGGCGGAAGGTTGCGCTCTCAGTAGAGGTAGTTCGAGGAGGCTGAAAGTGCTTCGGTGGGGAAGAGAGAGATTTGAAGCTTTCTTTGGCGATCTTCGTAGTTGATAAGATGAAAAGTCTTTGTTCAACACCGTGCACGGATTTAAAAGAAAGAAAAGAGGGCCAGCCGCTTTTCAGAAAAACTGCTTTTGCTCGCAGTTGCGTATGCTTTTAAAGAAAAATAACACTTGCAGAAACCGGTTTGATAACTCGCTTGAGTTGATGATCGCGTGTTTCCGATATCTACTTTGATCAGGAGCAGATTAAAGAAGGAAACGTGCTGTTTAGACATCTGATGGTGAGTACTCTTCATTCAGCCCATCTTGCTGAGAGTCGGACACGAAAGAGCGAAAATGGCTGGATTCCAACTCTTTTTCTTGGAATGCTGAAAGATGTGATGTAAGTGATCCCGCCCAGGCATGATGTAGTCAACACAGAAGTTGGCTGGGAGTTGTAGTTCTTAGACACAAAATGGCGCATGGTACCTACAGTATACTGGGATGTATGGATTCTGTCAGTCCCCACTCGCTTGCTCACTCGAGTTTGTTGACGGTGTAGTGGCTGGCTGCTTTATGTCCTGGGGCTCCCTCATGCCTGTGTTACCTTCTAGCTCTCCCCTTTTAGTTATGGTGTCATAGTTAGTTGCCAGAGTCCCTGCTTGTACTCAGTGCAATATGTATACTGTTCCTACTTATTCAGGTGACATTGGGCATACCTAACAACCTGTGTTTTCTCTCCCTCTCTCCCCCCTCACCCCAAATCTGTCCCTCTGAGTTACATGGAGTCAACAGGAAATCTTTTGGTGGAGAGGGTGGAGACCTCAACCGGCTCTCGTAGCCTGCAGGGTATCGGCCGTCAGACATTCTGTCGCATGTCCCAAACCCGGTGAAATGTAATTGAATTGTCTTGGCCAGCCCTAAGTGTTAGGACTAGGACTGTTTTGGCCTCTAGAGGCCGCTGTTATTTCCTTTTCATGTCGTGTTTATTTTGGCCTCTAGAGGCCGCCACTGTTCCTGTGTCTTGTGTTTGTGTTAATTGCCTAATTATCTTCACCTGTGTCCTTAATTAGTTTGTCTATTTATACCCCTGAGTTCAGTCCTCTTGTCACGGAGTCTTTGTGCTGTTATGTTTATCTCCAGTTTCCTTTGTACTGTGTTTTTTGATCTTCTTAGCTTTTGAATTTTTGCACTTTGCTTTTCTTTTGGATTATACTCTTTGGTTTTTTTTTGTCTTTTGTTTTGCCCTGTATATAGTGTATATAGTTTAAATAAACCTTTTGATTCTTTTTCTACTTCCGCCTCACGCCTCTGCATTTGAGTCATCCCCCTGGTGGCCTAGTGGGGGTTTGCTGGATTATCACACCAACGAACCAGGTTCGAATCCCAGCAAAACCCTAACAGAAAGACTCCGTCATGACCGACTCAGCAGAGGCTGCTTCAACTGTCTACCCGGCCAACCTTCAGGGAATTATGGCAGCTTTGACACGCTTCGGAGCGACCATGGACGCTCATGGACGTACGCTCACCAGCCAACGTGAGGCCCTCGCTCGCCACGAGGAACTGCTTCAGCAAATTGGGAAAACCCTGGCACAGCTGACATCTCTGCCTGCATCTCCTGCTCCTGATCCAGTTCCTGCTCCTGATCCAGCTCCCACTCCTGCTCCAGTGCCTCCTGCAATGCTGCCTTCTTCACCTCGCGAACCCAGCCTTCCTGCACCACAGAGGTATGACGGCAAGCACAGTGAGTGCCGAGAGTTCCTTACCCAGTGTCAACTCACCTTTGAGCTTCAGCCTACCACCTACACTACGGATCGCCGCAAGATTGCCTTTGTGATCACCTTATTAGCTGGTAAGGCGCGAGCCTGGGCTACTGCTATCTGGCAAAGACAGGGACCTGAGTGCTTTGATTTCCAGCTGTTTTCTGAAGAGATGCTTCGGGTCTTCGATCAGGCAGACATCAGTACCGACGCAGCCCGAAAGCTCATGTCCATCCGGCAAGGAGGAAGCGTCGCAGATTACGCCATCTCGTTCCGAACACTCGCAGCAGTAAGTGGATGGAACGAGACTGCCCTGGTGTCAGCCTTCCACCATGGTCTGTCTGACCCCATCAAGGACGGTCTGGCCTCTATTGGATGCCCAAGTGACCTCGAAACCCTCATCTCACATGCTATTCGTCTGGACAACAGGATGAGAGAACGCCACCAAGCCTTGAGCCCCCCCAGCCTCCCTACCTCTACCTGGAGACCGTCTACCTCCTTCAGTGACTGTCCAGAACCCATGCAAGTGGGTCGTACTCGCCTCTCCGCATCTGAGAGGGAGCGCAGAAGGAGGGACAAGTGCTGCATCTACTGTGGCAAGCCTGGTCACTTCCGAGCATCATGTCCCGAACTCTTGGGAAAAGGACCGCCCCGTCCAGCCGAGGGAGGGTTGTGACGGGGCCTACCCTCTCTCCCGGACTCCCTGGCCAAGGAATCTACATCCCGGTCTCCATCTCCTGGGGTGAGTCTGTCCACTCTTGTCAAGCTTTGATAGACTCAGGGGCGGCTGGGAACTTTATGGATATTCACTTCGCCCAAAGCATCAATTTTCCTTCTGCACCTCTTGAAGTCCCACTGTCTGTGTCTGCCCTCGATGGCCAAGCGTTAGGTGATGGAAGAGTCACCCAAGTTACTTCTCCAGTTTTCCTCCAGTCTCAAGGTCACAAGGAAGAAATATCCCTGCACCTGATTCCTTCACCTGAGTTCCCAGTTATTCTAGGCCTTCCTTGGCTTACTCGCCACAACCCTCGCATAGACTGGGTAACAAGCCAGGTTGTGGAATGGGGCCCTGCATGCCATGCCTCTTGTCTGCTCTCTAGCTCTCCTGTGTCTCCTGCCGAGCCCCCTGATCTCACCGAGTTATCTCAAGTTCCCACAGAGTACTGGGATCTCAAGGAGGTATTCAGCAAGAGCAGGGCCGCCGTTCTTCCTCCGCACCGGGCCTACGACTGTGCCATCGACTTGCTCCCTGGGACTACCCCTCCTCGTGGCAGACTGTTTTCACTCTCTCAGCCAGAACGCAAGGCCATGGAGGAATACCTCAAAGATGCCCTGGTCTCTGGGTTTATTCGACCCTCCACTTCACCTGCTGGAGCCGGCTTCTTCTTTGTCGGCAAGAAGGATGGGGGGCTCCGACCATGTATTGATTACAGGGGCCTGAATAAGATCACTGTGCGCAACCGATATCCCCTTCCGCTGATGTCCACAGCTTTCGACCTGCTCCAAGGCGCCACCGTCTTCACCAAGTTGGACCTACGGAACGCATACCACCTCATCCGTATCCGACAGGGAGACGAGTGGAAGACTGCCTTTAACACCCCGTCTGGGCACTACGAATACCAGGTGATGCCCTTCGGACTCACCAACGCACCAGCTGTTTTTCAGGCCCTAATCAACGACGTCTTAAGGGACATGATTAACCTATACGTTTTTGTCTACCTCGACGACATCCTTATCTTTTCCAAGACCGTGCAGGAGCACCGCCACCATGTCCGCCAGGTTCTCCAGAGGCTGCTACAGAACAATCTGTTCGCCAAGGCCCAGAAATGCGAATTTCATGTTCCCGAGGTCTCCTTTCTGGGATTTATTGTACGGACAGGCCAACTCCAAATGGACCCTGCCAAGACCCTGGCCGTCCGGGATTGGCCTACTCCCAAGTCCGTTAAGGAGGTTCAGCGGTTCTTAGGATTCGCTAACTTCTACCGCAAGTTCATCAGGAACTTCAGTTCTGTGGCAGCACCCATGTCAGACCTCACCAAAGGGACAGGTGGATCTTATGGCTGGTCTCCTCAGGCAGAAAAGGCGTTCAAAGACCTCAAGGACCGCTTCTGCACGGCACCCATTCTGGTTCTCCCGGACACCTCCCAACCATTCATCGTGGAGGTGGACGCCTCGGACAGTGGTGTCGGCGCGGTGCTCTCTCAACGTTCGGAAGGAAAGCTGCACCCCTGCGCTTACTTCTCCCACCGCCTGAGTCCTGCTGAGTCCCGGTACGATGTGGGGGATCGAGAACTGCTAGCGGTCAAACTGGCCCTTGAGGAGTGGAGGCACTGGCTGGAGGGAGCACAACATCCATTCCTGGTTTGGACTGACCACAAGAACCTGGAGTACCTCCAGCAAGCCAAGAGACTGAACCCTCGACAGGCTAGGTGGGCCCTGTTTTTCAGTCGGTTTGACTTCACCCTCTCATACCGCCCCGGCTCCAAGAACACCAAACCTGACGCACTGTCCAGACTGTTCTCTGCCACTAACAGGGAGAATGAAGTCGGGCCTATTATCCCTGTGTCCCGGATTGTGGCCCCTGTCCGCTGGGGTATTGAGGAGGCTGTCCGACGAGCCCAACGCCAGGACCCCGGTCCTGGGACGGGGCCACCAGGCCTCTTGTACGTCCCACATCAAGCCCGGGCCAAGGTTCTCCAGTGGGGTCACTCTTCCCCTCTCACCGCCCACCCGGGAGCTCGGAGGACCCTGGACTTCCTGAAAAGACGCTTCTGGTGGCCTAACATGGAGAAGGAAGTAAGGTCATTTGTCCTGTCCTGTGAGGTTTGCACCAGAACCAAGAACCCACGACAGCGTCCCCAGGGTCTCCTGCATCCTCTGACCATTCCCCGGCGTCCCTGGTCCCACGTGGCAGTCGACTTTATCACGGGTCTCCCTGAGTCACAAGGTAACACGGTCATTTTGGTCTTAGTTGACAGATTCTCCAAGGCCTGCCGCTTCATACCACTGTGCAAACTCCCCTCTGCTCTTGAAACTGCGAAACTTTTGTTTAATCATGTCTTCCGAGTCTTTGGTCTTCCACAGGACATCGTCTCAGACCGAGGGCCCCAGTTCTCCTCCCGAGTGTGGCACGGGTTCTGCAAGGTCATCGGAGCCACTGCCAGCCTCTCCTCTGGGTTTCACCCACAGTCCAATGGTCAGACGGAGAGGCTCAACCAGGACCTGGAAACCACCCTGCGAGGCCTGGCTATGGATAACCCGACATCGTGGAGCACCTGGCTGCCATGGGCGGAGTACGCCCACAACACCCTGCAGTCATCGGCCACCAAGCTGTCGCCATTCCAGTGCCAATTCGGGTTCCAGCCACCTCTGTTCCCGGACCAGGAGGAGGACGCGGGGGTGCCCTCGGTCAACCAATATGTGAGACGGTGTCGCAAGACCTGGAGCAAGGTCAGGAAGACCCTCATACAGACCTCCAGAACCAACCAGACTCAGGCCAACCGCCATAGAAGACCTGCACACGCTTTCCGCCCTGGGCAGCGTGTTTGGCTGTCCACTAAGGACCTTCCACTGCGGGTGGAGAACCGCAAGCTTGCTCCTCGCTACATTGGCCCCTTCAAGGTGGTGCGCAGGGTGAACCCTGTCTCCTACCGGCTCCAGTTGCCCCGGACTCTGAGGATCAACCCCACTTTCCATGTTTCCCTGTTACGGCCCGTACTGACGTCTACGTATGCCCCTGCCCCTAGGAACCCCCCACCCCCCCGCATCTTCCAGGGGCAGACTGTGTTCACTGTGAATCGCCTGCTTGACTCCCGCCGGGTCCGCGGCGGGTTGCAATATCTGGTGGACTGGGAGGGCTATGGTCCTGAGGAGCGCTGCTGGGTTCCTGCTCGGGATGTCCTTGATAAAGAACTATGTCGGGACTTCCATTCGGCCCATCCGGATCGCCCTGGGAACGTCAGGAGACGCTCCTAGAGGGGGGGGTCCTGTTAGGACTAGGACTGTTTTGGCCTCTAGAGGCCGCTGTTATTTCCTTTTCATGTCGTGTTTATTTTGGCCTCTAGAGGCCGCCACTGTTCCTGTGTCTTGTGTTTGTGTTAATTGCCTAATTATCTTCACCTGTGTCCTTAATTAGTTTGTCTATTTATACCCCTGAGTTCAGTCCTCTTGTCACGGAGTCTTTGTGCTGTTATGTTTATCTCCAGTTTCCTTTGTACTGTGTTTTTTGATCTTCTTAGCTTTTGAATTTTTGCACTTTGCTTTTCTTTTGGATTATACTCTTTGGTTTTTTTTTGTCTTTTGTTTTGCCCTGTATATAGTGTATATAGTTTAAATAAACCTTTTGATTCTTTTTCTACTTCCGCCTCACGCCTCTGCATTTGAGTCATCCCCCTGGTGGCCTAGTGGGGGTTTGCTGGATTATCACACCAACGAACCAGGTTCGAATCCCAGCAAAACCCTAACACTAAGGGTCCCATCTGCATCTGCCTGCACTCACTCTGATTTATAATTCCAACTGTCTCATTGCTGAGGAGTGTGCTCCCATCACCCAATCAAGCATCCAGCCAGAGCAGGTCATGATATTTTTTTTTAACCATATTAACATGCCATTGTTGTGTATTATGCCTGATGTCAGGACTCTCGTCTCTGCGAGCCTACCACACAGACTTAATACTTGTGTCATTTTTAGGGCATACCTAACAACCTGTGTTTTCTCTCCCTCCCCCCCCCCAAATCTGTCCCTCTGAGTTACATGTCAGTCCTGGGATCTAGATGCTGACCTCTTCTGCTCCTCAGACCTGCTTGATCCATCCTGGTGCCCTGTGTCTGGTTGGAGTCTTATCGCATCGCTCCTGTGGAGGATGGCCCCATGAGGACAGTTGAAAGTTACACCTGGAGGACGCTCTGGACTCACAGTAATGCTTTTATGGCTGAGGACTACAGTTGACTTGCTAACTTTCAGACTGCAGTTGTCATGAACAGTTTTGCACTCAAGTTTCCAACAATGAAGAGTTTATAACATCAATGAAACTGTCTTCATGTTATAACTGTTAATGTTATAGTCAGGCTGTCTGTTGTTGCCCAAATGAGGATGGGTTCCCTTTTGAGTCTGGTTCCTCTCGAGGTTTCTTCCTCATGTTGTCTGCGGGAGTTTTTCCTTGCCACCGTCGCCACAGGCTTGGTCATTGGGGATAGATTAGGGATAAAATTAGCTCATGTTTTAAGTCGTTCAAATTCTGTAAAGCTGCTTTACGACAATGTTTATTGTTAAAAGCGCTATACAAATAAACTTGACTTGACTTGACTTGACATTAGGCCATTGGGGCTCTGCTACATGCTACTGAAAAAGTACAGTCACTCAAAAACTGCGAGGATTGTTCCTCAGACATTTTTCATCTCAGCTACAGAATCTTCTTTTATGTGTCCTCAATTTGCTCAGTTGAGATACTTTGCTGGGTCTGCGCCAAAGTCAAACACTTGCAAAGTCTGGCTTTAATGTCAGCACGTCCTCATTTCAATCATAAATTGCTTGCAAATAATTTTACTCCAACTTAAGTACACTTTTCTCTGGAGGCATGTACACTGCCACTCAAAGCCAGTCAATTTTGCACAGGAAAAAACAGCTTTGTACTGAATTTATATAGGCCGCATGATGTCGCAGTGGTTAGCAGTGTCACCTCACAGCAAGCAGCCTCGTGAGTGATCTAGAGTGAGCCTAGTGGATGACCGGCAGTCTTTATGTCTGGAGTTTGCATGTTCTCCTTGTGCCTTTGAGGGTTTCCACTGGATGCTCCGGGTTCCTCCCCCAGTCCAAAAAGAAAGCACAACTTTATTCATCGCACACTTGTGAAATTTCCTCTCTGCATTTAACCCATCTGAAGCAGTGAACACACATGCACATACTGTTATGGTAGGCGAAGTGTAGGGAAAGTGCAGGAGATGCACCAGGCACTACACAATGCATTTCCACACCTCATACCCCCCCCACCAGGGGGAGCTGGCTGCCGGGCTGGGGTGTCAATATAAGGAAGTGGGGGAAGAGAAGTCGGGAGCCACGACTTCCTGTCTCCATCTGTTGAATGACGGGAGCAGCTTTTCCTCAGCAGCCGAGGCCTTGTGGATTTTGATGAGGAGTTTTACTTCTAATATCTTTGAACGGACAACTAATCGCTTGAGCTGGTCGGCACTGGGCCTTGCTTGTGTTAGCCCCCTGAGGTAAGCCTTTTCTCCCCTGGGACATACACACACACACACACACACACCTTAGTGTTGTACATACAGACTGTCACGTTAACCGCACACATGAGGTTAGGGTCTCTGGATATTAGGATTGTTTGTTAGATCCCTAGACGTGTGAGCATTTTTCTTTGTTTGCTGTACCTACATCCATGGGGTCATAACAAGTGGGGCTCGTCCGGGAGCCAAAAATCATGTGTTGGTTAGCGTGTTGTTAGCATTGTGTATGAGTGATTTGTGTAAGCCACTGAGTTTGGGAAATGAGCAGTTAAGTGCTAGGTGTAGCGTTTTGGTGCAGCTGGAGTTGTTTGGTGTATACGTAGTGGAAAAGCTACGTATACACCTCTCCGCCTACTCAAGCGAGTAGGACGCTTCTTTGCTTTGCTCCTGCTTTGCTCCTGCTTGATTTTTATTTTATTTTACTTTCTCATTTAATTTTCACTATTTTTTCATTTTATTTTTCATCTTTATAAGTTAACTTTTAATTTAATTTTAATTTAATTTCCACTATTTTTTCATTTTATTTTTCATCTTTATAAGATAAGTTAGCTTTTAAAACAAAATGCCAGGGGGCAAAAAATCCAGGAGATCCTGCAGAAAATGCACAGAACTAGAACAGAGGATTTCTATCCTGGAATCAACGATTGATGCTCTGCCAAAGACGGATGAATTAAGAGCAATATCTCAGGAAAGGAGTACAGAAACAGTGGCTGAGAATGCAGAGATTGCACCTCGACAGGCCGATGGCATTGCAGATCGAGTGGATGAATTCATCGATCTAACAGGGCAAAATGTGAGTACAGAAAACTGGCAAATGATGGGTGGCAGGCCCAAAAATAAAAACAGAAGAGTAATTACCTCAACACCAGCTCATTCTGATACTATGCAACCCATGCTCCACAGCCATGCTATTAGAAATAGAGCTAGGTCTACAAATTACAATAGGATTTACAATCCTATGGAAAATCCACAGCCCATAAGGCTTCAGAACAAATTTGAATGCCTCAGGGATGTGGAAGTGGAATTTTCAGGCGGACAAACACATCGTAGAATGAGATCGCACCACAACCGAAGAGCTGTGGGAAGAGGCAAAAAGCAGCTCATAACACCACCTGATCCCACAACCCTTGTTCTTGGTGATTCCACTGTAAGACATTTAAAAGGACATGGGATGATTATTTGCTGCCTTCCAAATGCATCCATCTTTGCCACCAAAGACAGCATTTTGAAACTCATGTCCGAGCATAAAACTATCAAACGTATTGTTGTGCATGTGGGAGCAAATGATGTTTTCAGAGAACAGCTGTTTGTCCAAGATGATTTCAGAAAACTTTTTTCTGATCTCTATAAGACTGGAATACAATCTTTTATCAGTGGCCCACTCCCTGCAAGGGGAAGCTTTGCATTTACTCGACTCTTCAGTCTTAACACCTGTGTAGGTAACATGCCACCATCTTGTGTCAGAACTACAATTCCCAGGCAACTTCCGCGTGACCTACGTCACGCGTGGGCGGGATCACCTACGTCAGTCCACCATGCATGCATAAATCCAGGCGGAAGCTCTGCTCTTTGTCTCTCGCGTCCGGTTTCCGAGGAGTCTAGACGCATAAAGAGATGCTCTCAAACCCGAAAACACTTCTTTCTTGCAAGATTCACCATCCAGCGCATTCTGTGCCTAACCACTGGCCAAGGTAAAAGTCCAGAATAGCGCGATCTTTAAACTCAACCTGAGTTACAACCGGTTTATTTGTATTAGAAGTGACGTCACGACTGCAGCCCAGGCAGTTAAAAGTTAAGAAGCGATTGAATCCTTTTTAACTCACAAGCGCTGTGCATCTTATTCTGATCAGAGACTTTCCCTCACGAACGCTGAAGTTCGGACCAAGAGTCCTCTCCTTTCCACGGGAACCACCCAAGTGCTCCGCCGGAACAGAAAGTTCTCTACGCCTCCACCACGAGCGGCTCACGTGCTCCAACGGTGAGGCCCGAAACTACAACGGCGAATATTTCTTCATATCTTGCTAAAGGCAGGATTAAGTAAGATTTTGGCATTTGGGCATAATTAAGATAGTCTTAGGAATTTGCTTTTATTGGAATAGTGTGAATTTAAACCCAGGTTTATCTGTTACACTGTTAGCCATGCAGCGTGTTGATTTATTTTGTTTTAATCTCAATTGTTTAATAGATAGGCTGTACATGCTGCTCTCTGACTAACACTTTAATTTCCTTACCATACATTTGACCTTATCAAGGTTTCAGTGAGTTTGGTAATGTTATGAGTGTGGAATCTTTTTGTTACTGAGAAAACACGTGCTCAACAGGCCTGATACACTTTAGATAGCTTCCCTTTGTCTTTAGCAGCACGTGCTCAGTAGGCCTCACCAGGCCTAACAAACACACTTTAGCTAGGCCATAGGGCCTTTCACAAACACACACTAGCAACACAAGGCTAATCTAGGCCTCCACCACGTGTAGTTAGCTACACGAGGCTAAACACATGGTCAAGTCCTTCCCACACACACACACACACACACACAAGCACACATTAGGAACAGAGCTAATCCTTTGCTCTACTTAGAAAACATTCCTTTGTTTTAGCTAGCAACAAGCTAGGCCATACACACACACACCATATCATATTTGTATATATTGATTATCCATTTTTATCTTTGTATAATAAATTCATTTATTATTGAAGCTGTGTGTATTCATCTTGTTGGTGTGAACAATATTTCTGAAGTCCCCAATCCCTCAAAGAATTCAAAAAGGTGCATATAAGTTAGGTAATATGGTAAGTGATCATAATAATTTGGAAATACCGTAAAATACCAAATAATAGCCGAGTTCCAATTAACCGCCGAGTTCCCTTTAACGGCCGGGTGTACGCGTGTGTTGTGACAAATAAAGGCCGGTTCCGAATACTCGCCAGGGTCTAAAAAAAAAAAAAAAGCGTCCGAACGTTCTATCTAGAATCTTGAGGCCCAGCACTTGTCTGGTTTTCTGGTGTTTAAACGATTTTGCATTGCATAGTTTTCTACCGAAACAATATGAATGAATGAATGCAAAATGAAATTATTTCTATAATACTGTTTACAACATTTTGTTACGCAGGGGTGATAGTGTTCCGGCGTGCCGCGCCGGATTTCCGGCGCGCCGTGGCTGGGGAAAAAAAAAAAAAATCTAGTTCGCCCATTGTCCTGTGTTATTCTGAGATGCGCAGATAGACAGTAAAGGGAATTCGAAATTCCCTTTACTGTCTATCTGCGCATCTCAGAATGACACGTAACTTACATGTAACTTATGTGATAATAAACATGCCATTTCAATGTTATAATCTTGGTCTACCGTAATATTTCTTGAGGAATGCAACTCCGTAACTTTTGACAGATGTCTTAGCCAATTACGTTTGACATGGGTGTGTGGGATATCACTTACGTCATCGAATGAGGAATACCCCTTTGGGTATACCCAACGAAAGCCAGCGTGTGTGGTGACATTGAGGACTGCGGGTTTCCAAGGTTGGACTGCTGCTTCTGTTAAACGACCTAAATTGCCGAATGCATGCGTCAAAGCACACACTGAGTTTTATTAAAGACCTTATACCATTTCACTTGCCCTTACCCATTCGGATCTGGAAGACGCTTTACAAAAAAGGTGAGAGCGTTCTAACATGCATTTCAGTCTGCTCGCGGCCAATCTAATCCAAGGGGCCTTTTCAACAAGTAATCTGTCGTGCAAGTTGGACAGAAGCACGCGTCAGGCAGGCAACATGTAGGCCTACAAGTCAGTAACCTATTCAACTAACTTTCATCCGAACTTGAAGTTTTCTACGGGGTCGAGCCACCGTACCAACTCACTCGGGGAATAGGCTCAAATCGGCCAAATAGGGAGACATCTTGGAGAGAAACGTGAGAATGCAAGATGACAGTATGTAGCCACTTCAGGTCACTTATTTTTCAGCATAAGAAAAAACCCTTTGGTTTGACACTTCGCACCCTAATTATGCTGCTTCAACGTCGCGCCCTCCATGCAATTTCAGATTGACAGACATCGCGAAGCGCAAAGGGTGGAGGCTGCATGGGTGAGGGTGATAGCAAGTGACCATAACTTTGCAGAGTAATTAAATCACAGTGCTGCTCACAGACAATGGTGTGGTTTCTTGATTATTTTGTAAAGCATGTACTTAACTAGTCATTAACAGGAAAAGGTGTGTGATTTATCCTTTATCCACCCCGACTGTGCCATGCGAAGATGCATTCTGCGCGTCTTCAAAATTCCCCGAAGTCGGCACCGTGCTATCTGTAATCTAACTCTAAAGAAACTGTAAGTTATACTGGTTAAAAGTAGGCCTATCTGAGAATGATTTTTTCCCCGTTTTGAGGTAGATTTTGGGGAAGGTGTTTGTGAAGAAGGAATTAATCGCCTGTTCCAAATAGCCGCCTAGTCTCTAATACGCGCCGGGTCTCTTACGCGATTGAGACAAATAATAGCCCGGGCTATTATTTGGTATTTTACGGTAATTAGGGTGCGAAGTGTCAAACCAAAGGGTTTTTTCTTATGCTGAAAAACAAGTGACCTGCAGTGGCTACATACTGTCATCTTGCATTCTCACGTTTCTCTCCAAGACGTCTCCCTATTTGGCCGATATGAGCCTATTCCCCGAGTGAGTTGGTACGGTGGCTCGACCCCGTAGAAAACTTCAAGTTCGGATGAAAGTTAGTTGAATAGGTTACTGACTTGTAGGCCTACATGTTGCCTGCCTGACGCGTGCTTCTGCCCAACTTGCACGACAGATTACTTGTTGAAAAGGCCCCTTGGATTAGATTGGCCGCGGGCAGACTGAAATGCATGTTAGAACGCTCTCACCTTTTTTGTAAAGCGTCTTCCAGATCCGAATGGGTAAGGGCAAGTGAAATGGTATAAGGTCTTTAATAAAACTCAGTGTGTGCTTTGACGCATGCATTCGGCAATTTAGGTCGTTTAACAGAAGCAGCAGTCCAACCTTGGAAACCCGCAGTCCTCAATGTCACCACACACGCTGGCTTTCGTTGGGTATACCCAAAGGGGTATTCCTCATTCGATGACGTAAGTGATATCCCACACACCCATGTCAAACATAATTGGCTAAGACATCTGTCAAAAGTTACGGAGTTGCATTCCTCAAGAAATATTATGGTAGACCAAGATTATAACATTGAAATGGCATGTTTATCATCACGTAAGTTACGTGTAAGTTACGTGTCATTCTGAGATGCGCAGATAGACAGTAAAGGGAATTCCGAATTCCCTTTACTGTCTATCTGCGCATCTCAGAATAACACAGGACAATGGGCGAACTAGATTTTTTTTTTTTTCCCCCAGCCACGGTGCGCCGGAAATCCGGCGCGGCGCGCCGGAACGCTATCACCCCTGCGTAGCAAAATGTTGTAAACAGTATTATAGAAATAATTTAATTTTGCATTCATTCATTCATTCATTCATTCATATTGTTTCGGTAGAAAACTATGCAATGCAAAATCGTTTAAACACCAGAAAACCAGAAAAGTGCTGGGCCTCAAGATTCTAGATAGAATGTTCGGACGCTTTTTTTTTAGACCCCGGCGAGTATTCGGAACCAGCCTTTATTTGTCACAACACACGCATACACCCGGCCGTTAAAGGGAACTCGGCGGTTAATTGGAAATCGGCTATTATTTGGTATTTTACGGTACTTCCGTTTGTTTGTTTTTTATATAACAAACCAAACCGTTTGAATATCGATTGAAATTTGAGGAAGTTACGGTCATCTGAAAAGTACATATTGCTACCAACACAATGTAATGGGTAAGCCAGCTGTCTGAGGTAAGATGGCCGCCATGTGCGGACGTTCGACTTCGTTGACGGGCAACGGGGATGAGGCATCTAGTCTTCTATGTAAATCTATGGTTTACAGACTCTATGTCGGAAGCGCTTCATTCACGCTTCCGCATAGATGCTGCATTGAAAGCATTCAACAGGAAGTTCTCATTGAAAACGGAGCAAAGAGCAGCCCTGGAGGTATTTATTGAAAGGATGGATGTTTTCGCCTTGCTCCCAACCGGCTTTGGTAAGAGTTTAATCTACCAGTTAACCCAGTCGCGTCGCATACGTTAGAGGAAAGAGTGATGTGATTGGTTTAAGCTTCATCACAGCCTTTTCTAGCTTCGACCAGTAGCAAACTGAGGCATTTCAGGGAGGCAGGTCAACCACGGGCTCTGGGAAACGGTTGGGCTTAATATCTTGGCCAGACCAATAGCTCGTAGAGCTTTGTCGCGTTAGCCAGACTAGGTGTTACTGGACCTCAGTGCAGCTTTTGATACTGTTGATCACAACATACTGCTATATCGACTTGAACACTGGGTTGGGTTGACTGGTAAAGTTATCAATTGGTTAAAATCATACTTAGAAGCTTCTTTGTTACCATGGGAAATTGTACCTCAACATCAATATCCTTGACCTGTGGTGTCCCCCAGGGGTCGATACTTGGACCATTACTATTCAACCTTTATATGCTCCCACTTGGGCAAATTATCAAGAACAACTCAATTTTGTATCACTGCTATGCAGATGACACCCAAATTTATTTTGCTCTATCACCTAATGATTATACCCCCCATGAATGTCTCTACCAGTGTATCGACCAAATCAACAACTGGATGTCACAAAATTTTCTCCAGCTGAACACAGATAAAACAGAAGTAATTCTATTTGGGAAAAAAGATGAAAGACTCGGGATTACCACTATTCTTGACACAAAGGGGATTAAAACAAAAGAAATGGTTAAAAATCTTGGTGTTTTCATTGATAGCGAGCTAAATTTTGACAGGCACATGAAAGCAATCACTAAAATGGCATTTTATCACCTAAAAAACATTTCCAAACTAAGAGGACTTATGTCAAAAAATGATCTTGAAAAACTTATGCATGCCTTCATCTCTAGTAGGGATGATTACTGCAATGGCCTTTTCACAGGCCTGCCAAAAAAGACCATCAAACGACTTCAGCTGGTTCAAAATGCAGTGACTAGGGTTCTCACATGAGCAAAAAGAACAGAGCACATTACTCCAATTCTAAGGTCCCTTCAATGGCTTCCAGTAAGCTACAGAATTGACTTTAAAGCATTGCTGTTGGTGTACAAATCTTTAAATGGTACAGGGCCCAATTACCTCTCTGATATGTTACAGCGGCCTAACCCAATCAGATCTACCAGATCGCAGCAGAAAAATTTACTGGTAAAACCTGTTGTTAAAACAAAGTGTGGTGAAGCAGCTTTTAGCTACTATGCAGTACAGCTATGGAACCAACTGCCAGAGGACATCAAAAATGCTCCTGCTGTTGGCAGCTTCAAATCTAGGTGAAAGACCAAGCTGTTTTCAGATGCTTTCTGCTAAATTATTAATATTGTCATCTCTACATGTTTTAAACTCTTACCTTTTACAGTCTCTGCATGTTTTAAATTTTACTTAACTTTTATTCTATTTTATTCTGCTGTTTTTCTTTCTTTTACTGAACTTTTACTTCATTTTATTATTTTATTTCTACTATTGTTTAATTCTTATTATTTTTCTTCCCCATTTATTTTATGTAATTTTATTTTCTATTGTTTACTGTTTTGCTTTTACTTCTGTAAAGCACATTGAACTGCCACTGTGTACGAAATGTGCTATATAAATAAACTTGCCTTGCCTTGCGTGGGGCAATGTGAATGTTGTCGTGGTCAGCTTCGTGTTGTGGAAGTGTTGCGTAGCTTAAAAGCTATGTGCGGTGACACGGATTTTGTATTGTGCTACCACTTGTTTTGAGAGAGAGTTGTAGTGTAAAAGCTAAGCAACTAACGTGAATTTTGGGAGCACTTGAATTGGTAGGCCATTTCATTATAATTTGGTAGGCTAGTTCAACAGTGGTTAATTTAGCAGCTGATTGTGGTTGTTTGTGCTACCCGTTGATTGTTGGCCAATTGTTTAGAGCACTGTGTGCATTTGTTTGGCAAGACGTGAATGCACGACTCTGCCTGGCCTTTATTGGGGTAGTTTGTTGGTCTGCTGGTGTTACTTTTTTGATACCTGTTTGTATAAATAAAGACGGAAAGTGTGGCGATCTGTTTTTCTTTTTCTCGCTTTGAAGTTGGCATTGTACTGTAACAAGAGGGTTCAACCGCTTTGATACTTTTTCTTTGGTGAAATTCAGGATGACGGAATTTAAACCTGAGGTGTTTATGGATGAGGAGGTTACTCGTACACGCCTTGTGAGGCTTTCTAAGCCGCAATTAGTGCAGTTAGTGGACTATATGGAGTTCGAGCGGGATGAAGATATGACTAAAGCGAAACTTATTGATTGTTTAGCGCTTCAGCTTGGGCTGACCGATAGTCATACTGAGGCCTTGCGAGAGGAGCAGAAAGCAATACGAGAGGAGCAGAAAGCAATGCGAGAGCATGAATTAGAGGAACAGAGAGCAAAACAAAAAGAAAAGGAGAAAGCGTTTGAATTGCAGATAGTTAATGCAAAGCTGGAACAAACAATGCGAGAGAATCATGATAGTCAGCGTCAAAGAGAACATGAGGAGCGTTTTGATATTGGTCATTGCTCGAAAATTATGCCACGGTTTTGCCCTGAGTCTCCAGAAATTTTCTTTGAGGCTTTTGAGCATTTGGCCACAGAGCGGGCTTGGCCAAAACCTGAGTGGGTGACGTTAGTTAGGAGAGAGTTTACCGGTAAAGCGCAGGAAGCGTATATTGCTATGGATTTCAGTGATAGTGGTGAGTATAGTGCAGTGAAGAAGGCAGTACTTAGGGCCTATGAACGTGTTCCAGAGGCCTATCGCCTTGAGTTTTGTTCTTTAAAAATTCAAGCAGGTCAGACTTATGTGGATGTTGCTAGACAGCAAGAGTTGGCTTTTGATAAATGGCTCAGAGCTTGCGATGTCCATACATTTCAGGATTTAAAACAGTTATTGCTTCTTGAACAATTTAAGTCTAGTGTACCTAGGCATATTGAGTTGCATTTGACTCAGCAGCAAGTGACTGAGGCTCGAAGAGCCGCGGAAATGGCTGACAATTATGTGTTGGTGCATCGTGAGCCATGGAAAAATAAGCCCTCTGCTGGGGGAAAGAGGCAAGTTTACGAGTTAAAGGAAGAGGTTGATGCACCTCAACAGCCAAAGAGTAATTATAATGTCAAGTTAGGTTTTAATGTGAAGTCTTCTCATCCTGTTAGTGAGTTTGGTGAGGTAGTATGTCATTATTGCCATAAACCAGGTCACATTAAGTCCCGTTGTAGACAGCTGCTTGCTAGGAGAAGTCGTCATGAGGATGTAGAGCAACCAGTGGGTTGTGTCATGGCTACAGGCTCATGTCTTTTGGCAAATAGTGAACTGTCATCAGGTGAGGCTCCAGTAGGAGCATGCGCTGAAGTTTATAAAGCTTTTATTTCTCAAGGTACTGTTGCACTCTCAGAAAGTGAACCTGAGGTTTCAGTGACTGTGTTGCGTGATACAGGTGCAGCTCAGTCTCTCCTCCTGTCTGGGCGGATGTCACTGACCGATGAAACATCTTTGAATGCCTCTGTCCTTTTGAAAGGTCTTGGAGGTGAATATGGAGCTGTTCCATTACACAAAATATTTTTGAGATCAAATTTAGTCAATGGCTATGTCACAGTGGGGGTGGTGCCATCTTTGCCCATAGATGGTGTTGATCTCCTCCTTGGGAATGACTTGGTTGGGGATTTAGTGAGTGTAACACCTGTTGTGAGTTCAGTGCCTTTTGAGTCATCAGAGATGTTGGTTCTGGAAAAACAGTGTCCACAGGTTTTTCCAGCTTGTGTGTTTACTTGTGCCCAGTCACAGAAGGGAGTTGAAGCCACACAAGTGGAGAAAGAAGCTGTAGATTTATCTGACACAATTTTTACTATACTGGGTGAACTTCCTGATGCTCAGCAGTACAATAGGAAAGCGTTGATTGCTAGTCAGAAAAGTGATTCAGCATTGATGTTACTTAGAAAAACTGCAGTTAGTTGTGAAGAGTCTCGAGTAATGGCTGAGGGGTTTTATATGCGTGATGATGTCCTTATGAGAAAGTGGAGGCCTTTTGACCGTCCGGCCACAGAGGTTTGGAGTGTGGTGGACCAGGTGGTGCTGCCTAAGAGCTTTCACGCTGAAGTTTTGCGTCTGGCCCACGAAGCCCCAATGGCTGGTCATTTAGGCATCCGCAAAACTCAGGCCAAAATTCTTCAGCATTTTTACTGGCCTCAGTTGCACAGGGATGTTATGTCTTTTTGTCGATCTTGCCATGCATGTCAGGTAGTGGGAAAGCCTAACCAGAGGATTCCCCCAGCCCCTTTGCGCCCTCTTCCGGTCACAGAGGAACCATTTTCAAGAGTGCTTATTGATTGTGTTGGTCCATTGCCTAAGACTAAGAAAGGTAATCAGTATCTTTTAACAATAATGGATATGACAACTCGTTTTCCCAAGGCTGTACCTTTAAGAGTTATTAAGGCAAAACCTGTGCTCGATGCTTTGGTTTTGTTCTTTTCCCGTTTTGGCCTGCCTAAGCAGATCCAGTCAGATCGTGGCACGAATTTTGTATCTAATGTCTTTCAAGATGTGATGTGTGAACTGGGTATTCAGCAAATTACCTCCTCTGCCTATCATCCCCAGTCACAGGGGGCCATTGAGCAGTATCACCAGACACTGAAGTGTACGATGAAAACATATGCTGTGCAGCATCCTGGTGATTGGGATGTAGCTCTTCCTCTTTTGTTATTTGCCCTCCGAGATTCTGTCAATGAGTCCACAGGGTTTACACCTTTTGAATTGGTCTTTGGTCATGAGGTTAGAGGTCCTTTGAAGTTGATAAAAGAGAGACTTGTGCAACAGCTTCCTGAAGGGAGTGTATTACAGTATGTGGCAATGTTCGCGACCGGTTGTCTAGTGCCTGTCAGGTGGCCTGCAAAAATCTCAAGGGCGCCCAAGATCGTATGAAGATGCAGTACGATAAAAAGGCAGTTGATCGAACCTTTAAGCCGGGGGATCGGGTGTTGGTCCTCATGCCTATGAGGGGGGGTAGCCTTAGTACTCGGTTTTGTGGCCCATACATAGTGAAGCAAAGGGTCGGGGACCGAAACTATGCAATTGATACACCTGACCGTAGGGCCCAGACTCGACTGTGTCATGTAAACTTGTTGAAGGCTTATGTGGGTCGAGAGGCTCCAACTGTGTTAGTGAGTTGTGTGTCTGCCAGTGGTCAGCCTGATGTTGATGGCACGGAGGCTGTGGAGCCTGTCAGTATTCATGTTAGCAATTCAGATGCGTTGCAGTGTCTTGATAAAAATGTCAGCTATTTGAGTGAGAGTCAACAAGCTGATGTCAGGTCTTTAGTTAAAGATTTTTCAGATTTGTTTCGTGATACGCCTGGTCGTACAAACTTGGCCGTTCATGATGTTGACACTGGGGATGCTCTTCCCATTAAACAGCAACCATATCGGTTGGGCCCAGTTAAGCTCAAAAAGGTTCAAGAGGAAGTAGATTACATGTTGCAGCTCGGTATAGTACAACCTAGTTACAGTGAATGGAGTTCTCCGGTAGTGCTTGTTCCGAAGCCTGATGGATCTATGAGGTTCTGTATTGATTATCGTAAGGTTAATCAAGTGACAAGAACAGACGCTTTTCCAATCCCACGTCTTGAAGATTGTATTGACCGTATTGGCCGAGCTCAATACGTGTCAAAATTAGATCTGTTAAAAGGTTATTGGCAAGTGCCGCTGACCCCTCGTGCCCAGTGGGTGTCTGCCTTTGTCACCCCGAGTGGGTTGTACCAGTGTCAGGTACTTCCCTTTGGGATGAAGAACGCCCCGGCTACATTTCAAAGAGCAATGAACATTGTAATAGCTGGTTTGTCAAATGTTGTTACTTATATTGATGATTTGGTTTGCTTTAGTGATTCGTGGTTCCAGCATATGAGTCACTTGAGGGAGTTATTTGAGAGGTTGCAGCATGCCCAGTTGGTGGTAAACCTCCCTAAGTGTGAGATCGGCAGGGGGCAAGTAAAGTACCTTGGCCACCAGGTGGGTCAGGGTCTTGTTTTCCCTCGGCAAGCTAAGATCGAAGCCATTGTGAGTCTGCCCATCTCTAAGACTCGTCGTGAGCTCATGAGGGTGCTTGGGATGTGTGGGTTTTATCGCTGGCTCGTACAGAATTTTGCTGCAATAATTGAGCCGCTGAAAAATTTGCTATGAAAGGAAGTGAAGTTTAAATGGTCTAGCTCTTGTCAAGCTGCATTTGACCAGTTAAAGGCCATTCTCTCCTGCGAGCCTGTTCTGAGAGCTCCTATGTTTGACGTTCCCTTTAAGCTTGCCGTTGACGCCTGCGATGTGGGTGTTGGTGCGGTATTGCTGCAGTCAGATGAGCAGGGTTTTGATCGACCTGTTGCATATTTCTCCAAGAAGCTAAATCAACAACAGAGAGCCTATTCTACTATTGAGAAGGAGGCATTAGCGCTTGTGTTGGCAGTACGCCACTTTGAGATTCATGTTTTGTCAGGTAGGGAGGTGTTGGTCCTCACAGACCATAATCCATTGACTTTCATAGCAAAGTTTAAATCATCCAATGCTAGAGTCTTTAGGTGGAGTCTTGTGCTTCAGCCTTATAATCTGGTGGTCCAGCATGTAGCTGGGAAAGACAATGTTATTGCAGATACTCTATCTAGAACTTAGAGTGCAACCATTGGATAAGTATTTGACAGTTATTGATGTTTTCTACATTGAGATTTGGATATTGATTTGTAGTAGTTGAGTCCTTTGAGCTACTGGCGCTCAGGACTCCTTCTATACATAAGACACTGATGATATGGTTTAGGCCTTTATGATTTAGATTGCTTGACACACCTACTTTTGTAGGAATAGAGTTTGATAATTTTAGAAAAATTGAAGGAAAATAATAACAGGAAAGTATAAAAAAAAATTAAATAAAAAAGAGATTTTTTGTTTGTTTGTTTGAAGGGGGGAGGGATGTTATGGTAGGTGAAGTGTAGGGAAAGTGCAGGAGATGCACCAGGCACTACACAATGCATTTCCACACCTCATAAACCCCCCCCCCCCCCCCCCCCCCCAGGGATAGCTGGCTGCCAGGCTGGGTGTCAATATAAGGAAGTGGGGGAAGAGAAGTTGGGAGCCACAACTTCCTGTCTCCATCTGTTGAATGATAGGAGCAGCTTTTCCTCAGCAGCTGAGGCCTTGTGGATTTTGATGAGTTTTACTTCTAATATCTTTGAATGGACAACTAATCGCTTGAGCTGGTCGGCACTGGGCCTTGCTTGCGTTGGCCCCCTGAGGTAAGCCTTTTCTCCCCTGGGACATACACACACACCTTAGTGTTGTACATACAGATTGTCACGTTAACCGCACACATTAGGTTAGGGTCTCTGGATGTTAGGATTGTTTGTTAGATCCCTAGACATGTGAGCATTTATCTTTGTTTGCTGTACCTACATCCATGGGGTCGTAACAACATACCCAGAGCAGTGGGCAGCCATGGTAACAGCACCCAGGGAGCAGTTGGGAGTTAGGTGTCTTGCTCAAGGGCACCTCAGCCCAAGGCCATCCCATATCAACCTAACCTGCATGTCTTTGGATTGTGGGGGAAACCAGAGGAAACCCACACAGACACAGGGAGAACATGCAAACCCCACACAGAAAGGCCCTTGCCGGCCACTGGGTTCAAACCCAAAACCTTCTTGCTGTGAGGCGACCATGCTAACCACTGTGCCGCCCAAGACATGTGGATGTGGATTAGGTCACGTGACAACTCTCAATAGCCCAGAGGTGTGGATGTGTCTAGGTTACCCCTGAGATAGCTCATGGGTACAGAAAGTGAATGAATATATGTATACAAGTCAGGGCACTTGTTTAATTATGTATTATGTGTTTTTATATCTTGTGCTTAAGAACAACATGGTGAAAAATGTTAGAAAATCATGAAATCAACTCTGATTTTTCCTTATTCACTGACCAGGATCTTTGATAGCATCCAGGGAGCAGTTGGGGGTTAGGTGCCTTGCTCAAGGGTACTTCAGCCCAAGGCTGCCCCATGTTAACCTAACCACATGTCTTTTGACTGTGGGGGAAATCAGAGCACCCAGTGGAAACCCATGACAACACAGGGAGAACATGCAAATTCTACACAGAAAGGCCCCCATCAGCCACTGGGCTCAAACCAGGAAGAACTGGTCCACAGGAAATTACATCACATCACATTTCATGTAAATTTCTGACCCAGTGGAATTGTGATAAATCCATTCATCCATTACCACTTATCCTGTGCAGGGTCACAGGCAAGCTGGAGCCCATCCCAGCTCGAACCCAGAACCTTCTTGCTGTGAGGTGACCATGATGCTGGCGTTAATTACTAATCATTTTTTAACTTTTTTCTACAAATAATTTTCCAGTATGTTAGGACTAGGACTGTTTTGGCCTCTAGAGGCCGCTGTTATTTCCTTTTCATGTCGTGTTTATTTTGGCCTCTAGAGGCCGCCACTGTTCCTGTGTCTTGTGTTTGTGTTAATTGCCTAATTATCTTCACCTGTGTCCTTAACCCTTTGGTGACTGACCCCTTGAAAATGGTTCCTCCAGGAACGATGACGTTTCAGTTGTCAAGACAACGGAAAAACTAAAATACAAAAACAGAAAGATACGTCACAATGCTCTTGTGCACAAAACAAAATGCTCTTGTATTTGTATTTGTATTTTAGTTTTTCCGCTGTCTTGACAACTGAAACGTCATGGTTCCTGGAGGAACCATTTTCAAGGGGTCAGTCACCAAAGGGTTAATTAGTTTGTCTATTTATACCCCTGAGTTCAGTCCTCTTGTCACGGAGTCTTTGTGCTGTTATGTTTATCTCCAGTTTCCTTTGTACTGTGTTTTTTGATCTTCTTAGCTTTTGTATTTTTGCACTTTGCTTTTCTTTTGGATTATACTCTTTGGTTTTTTTTTTGTCTTTTGTTTTGCCCTGTATATAGTGTATATAGTTTAAATAAACCTTTTGATTCTTTTTCTACTTCCGCCTCACGCCTCTGCATTTGAGTCATCCCCCTGGTGGCCTAGTGGGGGTTTGCTGGATTATCACACCAACGAACCAGGTTCGAATCCCAGCAAAACCCTAACAGAAAGACTCCGTCATGACCGACTCAGCAGAGGCTGCTTCAACTGTCTACCCGGCCAACCTTCAGGGAATTATGGCAGCTTTGACACGCTTCGGAGCGACCACGGACGCTCATGGACGTACGCTCACCAGCCAACGTGAGGCCCTCGCTCGCCACGAGGAACTGCTTCAGCAAATTGGGAAAACCCTGGCACAGCTGACATCTCTGTCTGCATCTCCTGCTCCTGATCCAGTTCCTGCTCCTGATCCAGTTCCTGCTCCTGATCCAGCTCCCACTCCTGCTCCAGTGCCTCCTGCAATGCTGCCTTCTTCACCTCGCGAACCCAGCCTTCCTGCACCACAGAGGTATGACGGCAAGCACAGTGAGTGCCGAGAGTTCCTTACCCAGTGTCAACTCACCTTTGAGCTTCAGCCTACCACCTACACTACGGATCGCCGCAAGATTGCCTTTGTGATCACCTTATTAGCTGGTAAGGCGCGAGCCTGGGCTACTGCTATCTGGCAAAGACAGGGACCTGAGTGCTTTGATTTCCAGCTGTTTTCTGAAGAGATGCTTCGGGTCTTCGATCAGGCAGACATCAGTACCGACGCAGCCCGAAAGCTCATGTCCATCCGGCAAGGAGGAAGCGTCGCAGATTACGCCATCTCGTTCCGAACACTCGCAGCAGTAAGTGGATGGAACGAGACTGCCCTGGTGTCAGCCTTCCACCATGGTCTGTCTGACCCCATCAAGGACGGTCTGGCCTCTATTGGATGCCCAAGTGACCTCGAAACCCTCATCTCACATGCTATTCGTCTGGACAACAGGATGAGAGAACGCCACCAAGCCTTGAGCCCCCCCAGCCTCCCTACCTCTACCTGGAGACCGTCTACCTCATTCAGTGACTGTCCAGAACCCATGCAAGTGGGTCGTACTCACCTCTCCGCATCTGAGAGGGAGCACAGAAGGAGGGACAAGTGCTGCATCTACTGTGGCAAGCCTGGTCACTTCCGAGCATCATGTCCCGAACTCTTGGGAAAAGGACCGCCCCGTCCAGCCGAGGGAGGGTTGTGACGGGGCCTACCCTCTCTCCCGGACTCCCTGGCCAAGGAATCTACATCCCGGTCTCCATCTCCTGGGGTGAGTCTGTCCACTCTTGTCAAGCTTTGATAGACTCAGGGGCGGCTGGGAACTTTATGGATATTCACTTCGCCCAAAGCATCAATATTCCGACTGCACCTCTTGAAGTCCCACTGTCTGTGTCTGCCCTCGATGGCCAAGCGTTAGGTGATGGAAGAGTCACCCAAGTTACTTCTCCAGTTTTCCTCCAGTCTCAAGGTCACAAGGAAGAAATATCCCTGCACCTGATTCCTTCACCTGAGTTCCCAGTTATTCTAGGCCTTCCTTGGCTTACTCGCCACAACCCTCGCATAGACTGGGTAACAAGCCAGGTTGTGGAATGGGGCCCTGCATGCCATGCCTCTTGTCTGCTCTCTAGCTCTCCTGTGTCTCCTGCCGAGCCCCCTGATCTCACCGAGTTATCTCAAGTTCCCACAGAGTACTGGGATCTCAAGGAGGTATTCAGCAAGAGCAGGGCCGCCGTTCTTCCTCCGCACCGGGCCTACGACTGTGCCATCGACTTGCTCCCTGGGACTACCCCTCCTCGTGGCAGACTGTTTTCACTCTCTCAGCCAGAACGCAAGGCCATGGAGGAATACCTCAAAGATGCCCTGGTCTCTGGGTTTATTCGACCCTCCACTTCACCTGCTGGAGCCGGCTTCTTCTTTGTCGGCAAGAAGGATGGGGGGCTCCGACCATGTATTTATTACAGGGGCCTGAATAAGATCACTGTGCGCAACCGATATCCCCTTCCGCTGATGTCCACAGCTTTCGACCTGCTCCAAGGCGCCACCGTCTTCACCAAGTTGGACCTACGGAACGCATACCACCTCATCCGTATCCGACAGGGAGACGAGTGGAAGACTGCCTTTAACACCCCGTCTGGGCACTACGAATACCAGGTGATGCCCTTCGGACTCACCAACGCACCAGCTGTTTTTCAGGCCCTAATCAACGACGTCTTAAGGGACATGATTAACCTATACGTTTTTGTCTACCTCGACGACATCCTTATCTTTTCCAAGACCGTGCAGGAGCACCGCCACCATGTCCGCCAGGTTCTCCAGAGGCTGCTACAGAACAATCTGTTCGCCAAGGCCCAGAAATGCGAATTTCATGTTCCCGAGGTCTCCTTTCTGGGATTTATTGTACGGACAGGCCAACTCCAAATGGACCCTGCCAAGACCCTGGCCGTCCGGGATTGGCCTACTCCCAAGTCCGTTAAGGAGGTTCAGCGGTTCTTAGGATTCGCTAACTTCTACCGCAAGTTCATCAGGAACTTCAGTTCTGTGGCAGCACCCATGTCAGACCTCACCAAAGGGACAGGTGGATCTTATGGCTGGTCTCCTCAGGCAGAAAAGGCGTTCAAAGACCTCAAGGACCGCTTCTGCACGGCACCCATTCTGGTTCTCCCGGACACCTCCCAACCATTCATCGTGGAGGTGGACGCCTCGGACAGTGGTGTCGGCGCGGTGCTCTCTCAACGTTCGGAAGGAAAGCTGCACCCCTGCGCTTACTTCTCCCACCGCCTGAGTCCTGCTGAGTCCCGGTACGATGTGGGGGATCGAGAACTGCTAGCGGTCAAACTGGCCCTTGAGGAGTGGAGGCACTGGCTGGAGGGAGCACAACATCCATTCCTGGTTTGGACTGACCACAAGAACCTGGAGTACCTCCAGCAAGCCAAGAGACTGAACCCTCGACAGGCTAGGTGGGCCCTGTTTTTCAGTCGGTTTGACTTCACCCTCTCATACCGCCCCGGCTCCAAGAACACCAAACCTGACGCACTGTCCAGACTGTTCTCTGCCACTAACAGGGAGAATGAAGTCGGGCCTATTATCCCTGTGTCCCGGATTGTGGCCCCTGTCCGCTGGGGTATTGAGGAGGCTGTCCGACGAGCCCAACGCCAGGACCCCGGTCCTGGGACGGGGCCACCAGGCCTCTTGTACGTCCCACATCAAGCCCGGGCCAAGGTTCTCCAGTGGGGTCACTCTTCCCCTCTCACCGCCCACCCGGGAGCTCGGAGGACCCTGGACTTCCTGAAAAGACGCTTCTGGTGGCCTAACATGGAGAAGGAAGTAAGGTCATTTGTCCTGTCCTGTGAGGTTTGCACCAGAACCAAGAACCCACGACAGCGTCCCCAGGGTCTCCTGCATCCTCTGACCATTCCCCGGCGTCCCTGGTCCCACGTGGCAGTCGACTTTATCACGGGTCTCCCTGAGTCACAAGGTAACACGGTCATTTTGGTCTTAGTTGACAGATTCTCCAAGGCCTGCCGCTTCATACCACTGTGCAAACTCCCCTCTGCTCTTGAAACTGCGAAACTTTTGTTTAATCATGTCTTCCGAGTCTTTGGTCTTCCACAGGACATCGTCTCAGACCGAGGGCCCCAGTTCTCCTCCCGAGTGTGGCACGGGTTCTGCAAGGTCATCGGAGCCACTGCCAGCCTCTCCTCTGGGTTTCACCCACAGTCCAATGGTCAGACGGAGAGGCTCAACCAGGACCTGGAAACCACCCTGCGAGGCCTGGCTATGGATAACCCGACATCGTGGAGCACCTGGCTGCCATGGGCGGAGTATGCCCACAACACCCTGCAGTCATCGGCCACCAAGCTGTCGCCATTCCAGTGCCAATTCGGGTTCCAGCCACCTCTGTTCCCGGACCAGGAGGAGGACGCGGGGGTGCCCTCGGTCAACCAATATGTGAGACGGTGTCGCAAGACCTGGAGCAAGGTCAGGAAGACCCTCATACAGACCTCCAGAACCAACCAGACTCAGGCCAACCGCCATAGAAGACCTGCACACGCTTTCCGCCCTGGGCAGCGTGTTTGGCTGTCCACTAAGGACCTTCCACTGCGGGTGGAGAACCGCAAGCTTGCTCCTCGCTACATTGGCCCCTTCAAGGTGGTGCGCAGGGTGAACCCTGTCTCCTACCGGCTCCAGTTGCCCCGGACTCTGAGGATCAACCCCACTTTCCATGTTTCCCTGTTACGGCCCGTACTGACGTCTACGTATGCCCCTGCCCCTAGGAACCCCCCACCCCCCCGCATCTTCCAGGGGCAGACTGTGTTCACTGTGAATCGCCTGCTTGACTCCCGCCGGGTCCGCGGCGGGTTGCAATACCTGGTGGACTGGGAGGGCTATGGTCCTGAGGAGCGCTGCTGGGTTCCTGCTCGGGATGTCCTTGATAAAGAACTATGTCGGGACTTCCATTCGGCCCATCCGGATCGCCCTGGGAACGTCAGGAGACGCTCCTAGAGGGGGGGGTCCTGTTAGGACTAGGACTGTTTTGGCCTCTAGAGGCCGCTGTTATTTCCTTTTCATGTCGTGTTTATTTTGGCCTCTAGAGGCCGCCACTGTTCCTGTGTCTTGTGTTTGTGTTAATTGCCTAATTATCTTCACCTGTGTCCTTAATTAGTTTGTCTATTTATACCCCTGAGTTCAGTCCTCTTGTCACGGAGTCTTTGTGCTGTTATGTTTATCTCCAGTTTCCTTTGTACTGTGTTTTTTGATCTTCTTAGCTTTTGTATTTTTGCACTTTGCTTTTCTTTTGGATTATACTCTTTGGTTTTTTTTTTGTCTTTTGTTTTGCCCTGTATATAGTGTATATAGTTTAAATAAACCTTTTGATTCTTTTTCTACTTCCGCCTCACGCCTCTGCATTTGAGTCATCCCCCTGGTGGCCTAGTGGGGGTTTGCTGGATTATCACACCAACGAACCAGGTTCGAATCCCAGCAAAACCCTAACACAGTATCCTCTTCATTTTTATTGTACTGTCGCTTTCCTTTTTCCGTTTTTTTTCTTTTCTTTTTCTTTCTCTCTCTCTTTTTTTGGAAGAACACTGAGACTGGAAGCTTTCTTTTTCTCTCCTCCTGTGTAAAGACCACAAGCGGAGGCCATCCACATCGGATCTGCTTTAATATAAACAGATCTTCAATTCAGGTACGTGAATCTTTTCATCATGGTACACCTTCAGCCTGTTCAGTGTGCTGAGTGCAGGATGTTTAGTCATTCTTCTTCCGTCACTAGCGATAGCTCTATTAGCTTTATTTGTGATAAGTGCAGATTAGTTAGCTCTCTGATGGAGAAGATTACAGTGCTAGAAGCGTGTGTCCAGGCTTTAGAGCAGGTTAGTGAGCGTGAGAACAGTGTAGTTTCTGTAGGGGAAAGTCTGGATGCCCTAGGTGGAGTTAGTAATCCCCCAACTCCGGCATTAGAGCCCTTACAGCAGGGCGAATGGGTGACGACTTGGCAGCATAAGTGTAGAGCCAAAGCTACTGCTGAGGCTCACCCACAGGAGCACCACTCCTCTCCGCATCATGTGTCGAAAAGGTTTGCTCTCCTTAGTGATGCACCCACTGAGAAACCTGAAAGAGCTCTGGTTATAGGGGACTCTATCATACGGCATGTGAATTTAGCTCAGCCTTTAGGGGCACCAGCAGCTTTAGTCAGGTGTATACTGGGAGCCAGGGTGCTGGACATAGCAGGTAATCTTAGGGTCCTAGGCAAGCACAGGTTCTCAAAGATAGTTATCCATGCAGGAGCTAATGATATATGCCTTCGTCAGTCTGAGGTTACTAAGAGTAACTTTGTAGAGGTGTTTAAATTAGTGAAGGCGATGTCCGATGCTGTAGTATGCTCTGGCCCCAACCGAATGCGGCGTGGCAATGTAGCTTACAGCAGGTTATGGTCGCTGAACTGCTGGCTGTCCAGGTGGTGCTCTGAAAACAGTGTGGGCTTTATAGATAATTGGGCTAATTTTGAGGGCACTGCTGGCCTGTTAGGGCGGGACGGTATCCATCCCACTCGGGAAGGTGCTGCTCTCATTTCCTGCAGCATAGGTCATAGTCTCAGAACAGGCCTAGTTAATTCCTGACGGTCCAGAGCCAAGGCCAGGGAGCAGACGAACAGGCTAAACCGACTGTCTGCTAGCTGCACAGAGTAGTCACTCAGGGTCCACTACATCGAGACTGTGTCTGTTCCCCGAGCTCAACAAAAAGGTAGAAATTTTCAGAGAGTTTGTTCCAGTAACCTAATCAATATAAAATTAGATCATACTGACTGTACAGCTGCTGCCAGCACCTTTGATCTAAAGGTGGAGCTATTAAATATTAGATCTCTTACATCTAAAGCGCTAATGGTTAATGAACTCATTTCTGATCAGGAGTTTAATGTACTTTGTTTAACTGAAACATGGATTAGGGGATAGATTAGGGATAAAATTAGCTCATGTTTTAAGTCGTTCAAATTCTGTAAAGCTGCTTTGCGACAATGTTTATTGTTAAAAGCGCTATACAAATAAACTTGATTTGATTTGGATTAAGCCAAATGAATATATAGCATTAAATGAAGCGAGTCCTCCTGGATACAATTATATACACCAGCCTCATCAAACTGGCAGAGGAGGAGGCGTTGCGGTTATTTATAATGATTATCTAGGTGTAACACAAAAACCTGGTTATAAATTTAATACATTTGAAGTTCTTCATACTCATATAATGTATGTAGCCTCGAAAAATAAGTCTACCCAGTTAATTCCATTGCTTATTATTTACAGGCCCCCGGGGCCATATTCTGAGTTTCTTTCTGAATTTGCAGATTTTATCTCAGATCTGGTTATTTCCTTAGACAAAGCTTTAGTTGTCAGAGATTTTAATATTCACTTCGATAACCCAGAAGACCCTTTAAAAACAGTGTTTGTGTCCATCTTAGATTCAGTAGGGATTAATCAGAATGTCATAGGACTGACCCATAATGGTGGTCACACCCTTGATCTAATACTAACATTCAGATTAAACGTAGACAATATAGTCATACTTCCACAGTCTGAAGTTATCTCAGATCATTATCTCATCTCATTCAAACTATGTCTGAGTAATAATATATGCACCTCACCACGCTACTGTATTAAACGTACATTCACGTCAACTACTGCACAGAGCTTTATAAATGATCTCCCAGAGTTATCAACTTTGATTGGGTCACTGTCAGCCCATGCAGAACTTGATCAGGCAACTGAATGCTTAGAGTCAACATTCCGCCATACCTTAGATAATGTAGCTCCTCTAAAAAGGAAAATGGTCAGAGGCAAAAAATTAGCACCCTGGTATAATGATGACACTCACACACTAAAACAGATGACTCGAAAATGGTAACGTAAATGGTGTCAAACAAAATTGGTAGTGTTCAAATTAGCGTGGAAGGAGAGCTTCCTGAAGTATAGAAAAGCTCTTAGTGCTGCTAGATCAACATATATCTCCTCCCTAATAGAAGATAACAAAAATAATCCTAGATTCCTATTTAATACTGTAGCAAAATTAACCAGGAATAAGTCCACTATCAACACATGCACACCTGCAGTATGTAGTAGCAACAACTTCATGAATTTTTTTAATGACAAAATTGAGAATATCCGACAAAAAATTCAAACTAGAACTGCCACCTTATTGTGGTGGAGGGGTTTGTGTGCTTGAATGATCCTAGGAGCTATGTTGTCGGGGGCATTATGCCCCTGTCAGGGTTTCCCAAGGCAGACAGGTCCTAGGTGACAGGCCAGACTAAGAGCAGTTCACCAAAACCCCTATGGAGAAAAATCTGAGGACTGTGACGTCGCCCGGGATGACGCAGCCGGGGCCCCACCCTGGAGCCAGGCCCAGGGTTGGGGCTCATATGCGAGCGCTTGGTGGCCGGGCCTTTGCCCATGGGGCCCGGCCGGGCTCAGCCCGAAGAGGTGATGTGGGCCCGACCTCCTGGGGGTTCACCACCCACAGAGGTAGCAGTAGGGGACTGGTGCAATGTGGATTGGGTGGCAGTCGAAGGCAGGGGCCTCGACAACCTGATCCCCGGACACAGCGGCTGGCTGTTGGGACATGGAATGTCACTTCGCTGGGGGGGAAAGAGCCTGAGCTTGTGCGGGAGGTTGAGAGGTACCGGCTAGAGATAGTCAGGCTCACCTCCACGCACAGCTTGGGCTCTGGAACCCAGCTCCTCAAGAGGGGCTGGACTCTCCACTTCTCTGGAGTCGCCCATGGTGAGCAGCGGCGGGCTGGTGTGGGCTTGCTTATAGCTCCCCAGCTCAGCTGTCATGTGTTGGAGTTTACCCCAGTGAACGAGAGGGTCGCCTCTCTGCGCCTTCGGATTGGGGAGAGGGCTCTTGCTGTTGTTTGTGCCTACGGCCCAAATAGCAGTATAGAGTATCTGGCCTTCTTGGAGTCCCTGGGAGAGGTACTGAGGAGTGCTCAGACTGGGGACTCCATTGTGCTACTGGGGGACTTCAATGCTCACGTGGGCGATGACAGTGACACCTGGAGGGGCGTGGTTGGGAGGAACGGCCTCCCCGATCTGAACCCGAGTGGTGTTTTGTTATTGGACTTCTGTGCTAGTCACGGTTTGTCCATAACAAACACCATGTTCGAGCATAGGGGTGTCCATAAGTGCACGTGGTACCAGGACACCTTAGGTCGGAGGTCGATGATAGACTTTGTAGTCGTTTCATCTGATCTCCGGCCCTATGTCTTGGACACTCGGGTGAAGAGAGGGGCTGAGCTGTCAACTGATCACCACCTGGTGGTGAGTTGGATCCGCTGGCGGAGTAGGAAGCTGGACAGACCTGGCAGGCCCAAACGTATGGTGAGGGTCTGCTGGGAACGTCTGGCCGAGCACTCTGTTGGGGAGGTCTTTAACTCCCACCTCCGGGAGAGCTTTTCCCAGCTTCCGAGGGAGGCGGGGGACATTGAGTCTGAGTGGACTATGTTCTCTACCTCCATTGTGGACGCAGCTGTTCGGAGCTGTGGCCGCAAGGTCTCCGGTGCCTGTCGTGGCGGCAATCCCCGAACCCGGTGGTGGACACCGGAAGTAAGGGATGCCGTCAAACTGAAGGAGTCCTATCGGGCCATGTTAACCTCCAGGACTCCCGAGGCAGCTGACGGGTATCGGCAGGCCAGGCGTGCTGCCGCTCGGGCAGTTGCAGAGGCAAAAACTCGGAACTGGGAGGAGTTCGGGGAGGCCATGGAGAAGGACTATCGGTCGGCCTCGAAGAAATTCTGGCAAACCGTCCGGCGCCTCAGGAGGGGGAAGCAGTACTCTGCCAACACTGTTTACAGTGCGGGTGGGGAGCTGTTGACCTCGACTGGGGACATTGTCGGGCGGTGGAAGGAATACTTTGAGGATCTCCTCAATCCTACTATCATGTCTTCCACTGAGGAGACTGAGGCTGATGACTCAGAGGTGGACTCGTCCATTACCCAAGCCGAAGTCACTGAGGTGGTTTGCAAGCTCCTCGGTGGCAAGGCACCGGGGGTGGATGAGATCCGCCCTGAGTATCTCAAGTCTCTGGATGTTGTGGGGCTGTCTTGGTTGACACGCCTCTGCAACATCGCATGGCGGTCAGGGACAGTGCCTCTGGAGTGGCAGACTGGGGTGGTGGTCCCTCTTTTTAAGAAAGGGGACTGGAGAGTGTGCTCCAATTATAGGGGAATCACACTTCTCAGCCTCCCAGGGAAGGTTTACTCCAGGGTACTGGAGAGGAGAATTCGACCAATAGTCAAACCTCGGATCCAGGAGAAACAATGCGGTTTTCGTCCTGGTCGCGGAACACTGGACCAGCTCTATACCCTTCATAGGGTGCTCGAGGGTTCATGGGAGTTTGCCCAACCAGTCCACATGTGCTTTGTGGATCTGGAGAAGGCATTCGACCGTGTCCCCCGTAGTATTCTGTGGGGGGTGCTTTGGGAGTATGGGGTTCGGGGCTCTTTGCTAAGGGCTGTCCGGTCCCTGTACGAACGGAGCAGGAGTCTGGTTCGCATTGCCGGCAGTAAGTCAGACCTGTTCCCAGTGTATGTTGGACTCCGGCAGGGCTGCCCTTTGTCACCGGTTCTGTTCATAATTTTTATGGACAGAATTTCTAGGTGCAGCCAGGGGCCAGAAGGAATCCTGCTTGGGAACCACAGGATTTCATCTCTGCTTTTTGCGGATGATGTCCTGTTGGCTTCTTCAAACCAGGACCTTCAGCATGCACTGGGGCGGTTTGCAGTCGAGTGTGAAGCGGCTGGGATGAGAATCAGCACCTCCAAGTCCGAGGCTATGGTTCTCGACCGGAAAAGAGTGGCTTGCCCTCTCCAGGTTGGTGGAGAAGTTCTACCTCAAGTGGAGGAGTTTAAGTATCTCGGGATCTTGTTCACGAGTGAGGGAAGGATGGAGCGTGAGACTGACAGGCGGATCGGTGCAACCTCCGCAGTGATGCGGTCGCTTTACCGGTCCGTCGTGGTGAAGGAGCTGAGCCAAAAGGCGAAGCTCTCAATTTACCGGTCGATCTACGTTCTGACTCTCACCTATGGTCATGAGCTTTGGGTAATGACCGAAAGGACAAGATCGCGGATACAAGCGGCCGAAATGAGTTTCCTTCGCAGGGTGGCTGGGCGCTCCCTTAGAGATAGGGTGAGAAGCACAGTCACTCGGGAGGAGCTCGGAGTAGAGCCGCTGCTGCTCCACATCGAGAGGAATCAGCTGAGGTGGCTCGGGCATCTTTTTCGGATGCCTCCTGGACGCCTCCCTGGGGAGGTGTTCCAGGCATGTCCCCCTGGGAGGAGGCCCCGGGGAAGACCCAGGACACGCTGGAGGGACTATGTCTCTCGGCTGGCCTGGGAACGCCTCAGTGTTCTTCCCGAGGAGCTGGCCGAGGTGTCTGGGGAGAGGGAAGTTTGGGCTTCCATGCTTAGACTGCTGCCTCCGCGACCCGGTCCCGGATAAAGCGGAAGAAGACGAGACGAGAGACGAAATTCAAACTACTAATTTAAGGTCAGACAATGAAAGTGACCTTGAGTTAACTATATAACTGTATCAGATCATCAGTTAGAATGTTTTACTCCCCTTAAAGAAACTGAATTACTTTCATTAATCTCGGCATCAAAAGCCTCAACTTGTGTACTAGATCCCTTACCTACACGTTTATTCAAACAGATAATACCTGAAGTAATTGAACCGCTTCTAAAAATAATAAATTCTTCCCTCATGATTGGCTATGTACCCAAATCCTTTAAACTAGCAGTTATCAAACCCCTGATTAAAAACCTGACCTTGATCCCTGTCAGCTGTCCAATTATCGGCCAATATCAAACCTCCCCTTTATCTCCAAGATCCTTGAAAAAGCTGTGGCACAACAGTTATGCTCATATTTACAGAGGAATAACATCCATGAAATGTATCAGTCAGGATTTAGACCTCATCATTGCACAGAGACAGCACTGGTTAAAGTAGTAAACGACCTACTGTTGGCATCTGATCAGGGCTGTGTCTCACTACTTGTGTTGCTTGACCTTAGTGCAGCATTTGATACCATTGATCATTCCATTCTTCTGGATAGACTAGAAAATGTTGTGGGAGTTAAGGGAACGGCCCTCTCCTGGCTCAGGTCTTATTTAACTGATCGTTATCAGTATGTTGATATAAATGGTGATATTTCTAGATGTACTGAGGTAAAGTTTGGTGTTCCAAAAGGTTCTGTCTTGGGTCCACTGCTTTTTTCTCTATATATGTTACCTCTGGGTGATATTATTCATAAACATTGTATTAGTTTCCACTGTTATGCTGATGACACACGGTTGTATGTCTCTGCATAACCTGATGAGAAACACCAGCTTTATAGAATTGAGGAATGTGTTAAGGACATTAGACACTGGATGCGTATTAACTTCCTTCTGCTTAACTCTGACAAGACTGAAGTACTTGTACTCGGACCACATACAGCTAGAAGTAAGTTTTCTGATTACATAGTGACTCTGGATGGCCTTTCTGTTTCTTCACGTGCAGCAGTAAAAGACCTCGGCGTGATTATTGACCCCAGACTTTCATTCGAAACTCACATTGATAACATCAACCGGATAGCTTTCTTTCATCTCAGAAATACCATTACTCCATTACTGTAGACCAGGTCAGAGATCAACTGTGGAAGCTTCACCCCAGGAAAGCAGCAGGCCCGGACAAGGTGTGTCCCCAACTACTGAAGATCTGCGCTGCTGTATGCATCTTCAACCTCAGCCTGCAGCTGGGGAGAGTGTTCACCCTCTGGAAGACATCATGTGTCATTCCAGTTCCCAAAAATAATTGGCCCAGTGAGCTAAACGACTTCAGACCGATGGCACTCACTTCACATCTGATGAAGACATTGGAGCGGCTCTTATTCAGCCTCTTCAGACCCCAGGTACAACATGCCCAGGACTGTCTGCAGTTTGCGTACCAGGCAGGTGTTGATGTGGAAGATGCCATCCTCTACCTGCTACACCGAGCCCACTCGCATCTGGATAAGGGAAATGGCACAGTGAGGATCCTCTTCTTGGACTTCTTGAGTGCCTTCAACACCATCCAGCCCCTTTTGCTTCAAGACAAACTGAACAGGATGCAAGTGGACCTCTGCCTGGTCACCTGAATCTCCAGCTACCTCACTGACAGGCCGCAATACATCAGGCTGAAGGACATCACATCTGACACTGTGATTAGCAGCACTGGAGCACCCCAGGGCACGGTGCTGGCCCCTCTTCTCTTCACTCTGTACACTGTGGACTTCTGCTACAACTCGGAGCTGTGTCACATTGAGAAGTTCGCCGATGACACAGCCATCGTTGGATGTATCAGTGACGACAGAGAGGAGGAGTAAAGGAGCCTGGTGAGGGACTTTGCTGTATGGTGCAACAGGAACCATCTGCAGCTCAACACCTCGAAGACCAAGGAGCTGGTCATTGACTTTGGGAGGTCCAGACCAAGGTCACAACCAGTTCTGATCGAGGGAGTCAAGGTGGAGGCTGTGGATTCCTACAAGTACCTCAGGCTGTGGCTGGACAGCAAACTGGACTGAACTTGCAACACCAATCACTTTTACAGGAAGGGACAGAGCAGGCTATACTTCCTTAGGAGGCTGCGGTCCTTTAATATCTGCAGGAAACTCCTGTGGATGTTCTATCAGTCTGTGGTGGCCAGTGTCCTGTTTTACACTGTGGTGTGCTGGGGGAGCAGCACGTCCAAGATGGACACATCCAGGCTGGACAAACTGATCAGGTGGGCCGGCTCTGTGGTCAGCATGAAGCTGGACTCTCTGGTGACGGTGGCAGAGAAGAGGACTATGGACAAACTATTGAACATCATGGACGATGCCAGTCACCCTTTGCACACCATCATCAGCAACCAGAGGAGCTTGTTCAGTGACAGAATGCTCCTTCCCAAGTGCAGGACGAACAGACTTAAAAACTCCTTTGTCCCTCACACCATCAGACTGTACAACTCCTCTCTGGGGGGGGGGGGGGGGGGGAGGCAAGGCAAGGCAAGTTTATTTATATAGCGCATTTCATACACAGTGGCAGTTCAATGTGCTTTACAGAGGTAAAGGCAAAACAGTAAACAATAAAAAATAAAATTACATAAAATAAAGGGGGAAGAAGAGAGAAAAATAAAAATAATGAGAATTCAGCAATAGTAGAAATAAAGTAATAAAATGAAGTAAAAGTTCAGTAAAAACAGGAGAATAAAATGGAATAAAAGTTAAATAAAATTTACAACATGCAAAGACTGTAAAAGTTAAGTAAAGTTTAAAACATGTAAAGATGATGATATTTATCAGTTAGCAGAAAGCATCTGAGAACATCCCGCTGGAGATGCACAATGGGCTCTGCGCTCGGCACTTGACTTTTACGCACTGTCCACTGAAGATGGCGTCTGAGGAAGACCAAATTCAAGTAAGGTCACTGCCTTTATATTTACTATTCTACACACTCTATTCATGCACTTTTAGAGCTAGACACACCTCATTTTGTTTATAGGAACCCTCTACTCACTTCCACAGACCTGTCATGTTGTTTTGAGCTTTGCAATGGTTTTAAACCTAGCGTTTTGTGTAGGCAAAAAGACATGGCCCAGCCACTGGGTGTTAGTGCTTTCTGGTTGAAATCTCATTATCTCTAGCCGCTTTATCCTGTTCTACAGGGTCGCAGGCAAGCTGGAGCCTATCCCAGCTGACTACGGGCGAAAGGTGGGGTACACCCTGGACAAGTCGCCAGGTCATCACAGGGCTGACACATAGACACAGACAACCATTCACACTCGCACCTACGGTCAATTTAGAGTCACCAGTTAACCTAACCTGCATGTCTTTGGACTGTGGGGGAAACCGGAGCACCCGGAGGAAACCCACGCGGACACGGGGAGAACATGCAAACTCCACACAGAAAGGCCCTCGCCGGCCACGGGGCTCGAACCCAGACCTTCTTGCTGTGAGGTGACAGCGCTAACCACTACACCACTGTGCTGCCCCTGGTTGAAATCACAAAAACTAATTTTCTCAAAACACATCTGATTGATGTGATAGCAACTCAACGTATGCACTCCCAATAATGCGAGAATAGACCTAAAAAGCATTTCACTCTGGAGTTTTCTTTTAAAGTAGTAAATGACCTTCTGTTGGTGTCTGATCAGGGCTGTATCTCGCTGCTTGTGTTGCTTGACCTCAGTGCAGCATTTGATACCATTGACCATTACATTCTTCTGGATAGACTAGAAAATGTTGTGGGAGTTAAGGGAATGGCTCACTCCTGGCTCAGATCTTATTTAACTGATCGCTATCAGTATTTTGATATAAATGGTGATATTTCTAGAAGTACTGAGGTAAAGTTTGGTATTCCACAAGGTTCTGTCTTGGGTCCACTGCTTTTTTCTTTGTATATGTTACATCTGGTTAATATTATTCATAAACATTGTATTAGTTTCCACTGTTATGCTGATGACACACAATTGTATGTTTCCGCAAAACCTGATGAGAGACACCAGCTTTATAGAATTGAGGAATGTGTTAAGGACATTAGACACTGGATGCTTATTAACTTACTTCTGTTTAACTCTGACAAGACTGAAGTACTTGTACTAGGACCACATGCAGCTAGAAGTAAGTTTTCTGATTCCACAGTAACTCTGGATGGCCTTTCTGTTTCTTCAGGTGCAGCAGTAAAAGACGTCGGAGTGATTGACCCCAGTCTTTCATTCGAAACTCACATTAATAACATTACCCAGATAGTTTTCTTTCATCTCAGAAATACTGCTAAGATAAGAAATTTAATGTTACTACATGACGTGGAAAAAACTAGTTCATGCTTTTGTTACCTCCAGGTTGGATTATTGTAATGCCTTACTGTCTGAATGTTCCAAGAAGTGCATAAACAAGCTCCAGTTAGTTCAAAATGCAGCAGCAAGAGTCCTGACTTGAACTAGAAAATATGACGACATCGCGCCTGTCTTATCCACACTGGATTGGCTCCAATCAAATTTCGTATTGATTATAAAGTACTACTATTGACCTTTAAAGCACTGAATGGTCTACCATCACAGTACCTGAGTGAACTTCTGCGCCTCTATGACCCACCATGCCTACATAGATCAAAAGGTGCAGGCTATCTGCTGGTACCTCCCATAGTGAAGGCTACATCAGGGGGCAGAGTTTTTTCTTACAAAGCCCCACAGTTATGGAACAGCCTTCCAAGTAGTGTTCAGGAATCAGACACAGTCTCAGCATTTAAGTCTAGGCTGAAAACATATCTGTTTTGTCAAGCCTTTTGTTAATGGTGTTTATGAGGTAAAGGTGTAGATCTGGAGGGTCCTCAGACATAGTGTTTTGGTAAACTGGGATGTATGGATGCTGTCAGTTTCCACTCGCTTGCTCACTCGAGTTTGTTGACAGTGTAGTGGCTGGCTGCTTTATGTTCTGGGACTCCTTCATGCCTGTGTTACCTTCTAGCTCTCCCCTTTTAGTTATGCTTTCATAGTTAGTTGCCGGAGTCCCTGCTTGTTCTCAGTGCAATATGTATACTGTTCCTACTTATTCAGGTGACATTGGGCATACCCAAGAACCTGTGTTTTTCTCTCAGTTCTCCCCCCCCCCAAATCTGTCCCTCTGAGTTACATGTCGGTCCTGGGATCGAGATGCTGAACCTCTTCTGCTCCTCGGACCTGCCTGATCCATCCTGGTGCCCTGTGTCTGGTTGGAGTCTCATCGCATCGCTCCTGTGGTGGGCAGCCCTATGTGGACAGTTAGGGGTCACGCCTGGAGGACGCTCTGGACTCTTGCAGTGGTGCTTTTGTGGCTGGGGACTGCAGTTGACTTGTTGACTTTGGGACTGTGGTTGTTGTAAACGGTTTTATGCTCGGGTCTCCGTCGGTGGGGGGTTTATAGCATCAACAAAGCTGACTTTATGTTCGGACTGTTAATGTTATAGTCATGTTGTCTGTTGTTGCCTGGATGGGGATGGGTTCCCTTTTGAGTCTGGTTCCTCTCGAGGTTTCTTCCTCATGTCGTCTGAGGGAGTTTTTCCTTGCCACCGTCACCACAGGCTGCTTGTTAGGGATAGATTAGAGATAAAATTAGCTCAAATTTTAAGTCAGTCAAATTCTGTAAAGCTGCTTTGTGACAATGTTTATTGTTAAAAGCGCTATACAAATAAACTTGACTTGACTTGACTTGACTTTCAGGAAATGCACCTTCCAAGAGCCATCCTATTCAGCCATGTACCAGAAAAGGGAAATTGGAGGGTCTTGGATGCAGATCACAAATGCAAAATTCCAAGTTCCTTCTACTTAATACTGGCTTCCTTTGCATTCTTTGTCTCATCCTGGGACTTGACCATGTCTCAGTAAAATAAACAAATTAATAAATAAGTAAATAAATGAATGACTGATAAATTTTAAGACTTCTGGGCAAATGCTGATATTTTTTTAAATATTTCCTTTTATTGTGAAGGATACTGTTTATGTCCAATTTATCATAGAATTAACTGAGATGAGCCTGAACTGGCTGCATCAACTGCTAAACTGTTGTATTGCAGGCCTCAGATCTGTAAAGTTCTTCTCAAGCACCCTCAGATGGCATGAACTCCTATCTCGAAAGGGAAAAACAGAAATGGCAATCCATCAACATCTTAAATCCTATAGTGAAGGAATACAATCTGTGATTTTGGAAGCCAACAAAACAAATCAGTGCGATGAAGGGAACATTTCCATCTAATGACTCACAATTACCAGATTTGCAAAGAAAGGAAATGGAACAGTGGTCTGAGGCTGCCTCAAAGCAGTGGGACAATCCCAATGAGCAACAGCAAGAAACCAATACTATGGGAACATTATAACAAATTTGTCGCCAGCCAACAATGGCACCAATGGAGGGTGAGCAGAGGCAATTCTCATATCAGCAAAGTGGTCAATATTCATCTAGTGACCTCCTTACCATCATGCACAGACAAAACGACATAGCTGCATCTTTAGTGCGACAACAGTACATTGTCCCTGCCACCCCAAGAAATTCCCATATTTGAAAGGCATCCACTCCAGTAAAGGGCATTTATCAAAGCCTTTGAACAAGGAATGGAGCAAAAGACAGGAAAGGCAGACTGCTTGTACCATTTGGAGAAGTTTACAAGAGGATGACCACAAGAACTAGTGCGCAGCTGTCAGCAGATAGCTCCTGAGCGAGGCTACAGTGCTCAGAGAAAATGAGTACACCCCCTTTGAAAAGTAACATTTTAAACAATATCTCAATGAACACAAACAATTTCCAAAATGTTCACAAGACAAAGTTTAATATAACATATAGCATCACTCTCCATCCAGCATCCAGTCACTAAAAGAGGTCATTGTTGAAGAATGGAAAAAGATTGATGTTGCAAAATGTCACCAACTTGTTCATTCCATGCCTCGAAGACTTGGTGCGGTCATTAAAAATCATGGAGGCCATACAAAGTACTAGACATAGTAGTTTTTGTTGTGGGGTGTACTCATTTTTGCACCACCCTAATTTGATTAAAACTGAAAAAAAATGTGTAATCTGTTATATTATTAACCTTACTTTCACATTATAAGTTAAACAGAGGTTATATAAAACTTTGTCTCGTCAACATTTTGGAAACTGTTTGTGTTCATTGATATTTTGTTTAAAATGTTACTTTTCAAAGGGGTTGTACTCATTTACGCCGGGCACTGTATATAGTGGCAAGGGATCTTTTACAGGAATGCTTTGGGAATCCACAGAAAATTGCAGCTGCCTATATGGAAAGAGCTCTGGCATGGCAAACAAAATCTGAGGATGTTAAATCACTTCAAGTCTAGTCCTTATTCTTGCATGGTTGCTGTAATGTAATAGAGGAGCTGCCATATGTGCAAGAGCAGGACATGCCAGTGAATATGAGGACCATCATCTCAAAGTTATCTTTTAAGAAGAGGGAGCAATGGAGGACTAAAGCACATGAAATAATGGAAACAAGTAACCATAAAGCTCGTTTCAGTGATCTGGTTACATTCATTGAACGACAAGTCAAAATTCTCTCCTATCCTTTGTTTGGTGACATACAAGATCCATCATTTGGTGCCATAGGGGAAAAGAATCCCAACAAGTTTAAATTGCAGCCCAGGGATAGAATAAAAGGAAATATTGTCACCACAACAGTAACATCCATGGATTTGTCTGAGGGAGTTCTTGAACCAGCTTCAGATTTAGAGACATCTAAAGGAGTTGAATGTCTTTGTTGTGCTTGTAGTCACACTTTGGATGAGTGTAAGAAGTTTCAGAGAAAGGAGCACAAGGAAAAGATAATCTTCCTGAAGGAAAGGGGAGTTTGCTTTGCATGTTTACGTTCTGGGCTTATGAGTCATAATTGCCAGCAGTGCTTGATGTCTAAAGCATGCAGTCAAACTCATCCTACTGTGCTTCATATTAAGGCAAGGCAAGTTTATTTATATAGCACATTTCATACACAATGGCAGTTCAATGTGCTTTACAGAAGTAAAAACAAAAACAGTAAACAATAGAGAAAAAAAATTACAGAAAATTTTATTTTTATTCTAAAACAATTAATTAAAAGAATTAAAAGAATTAAAAGAAAATAATAAGAATTAAACAATAGTAGAAATAAAATAATAAAATGCCAAAAAGAAAAAGGAGAAAAAGAAACCAGCAGAATAAAATAGAATAAGTTAAAGTAAAGTTAAAACATGCAGAGAAAGTAAAGATTATTAAAAATGTAAAAATATTAATTATTTAACAGAAAGCATCTGAAAACAGCTTGGTCTTTAACCTAGATTTGAAGCTGCCAACAGCAGGAGCATTTTTAATGTCCTCTGGCATTTGGTTCCATAGCTGTACTGCATAGTACATAGCTAAAAGCTGCTTCACCACACTTTGTTTTAACAACTGGTTTTAATAGTAAATTTTTCTGTTGCGATCTGGTAGATCTGATTGGGTTAGGCCACTGCAACATATCAGAGAGGTAATTGGGCCCTGTACCATTTTAGAGATTTGTATACCAGCAGCAATACTTTAAAGTCAATTCTGTAGCTTACTGGAAGCCAGTGAAGGGACCTTAGAATTGGAGTAATTAAGGGGCATCTTGCAACTCTGGAACAATCAAAGGAACCATCCAATGATCAGTTGACGCCACTCAAAACATGTAGCCCAACAGGGGCCAGTAAGGACCGAGGTGCTCTATCCATTTTACCTGGAAAGGTGAAATTAACAAAGGGGAATCAAATTATACATACATATGCCTTCCTGGATGCCGGTAACTTGGCTACATTTTACTCAGAACATCTAATACAGAAATTGAATGTTACAGGCAGAAGAACTAGCCTCCTGTTGCAGACTATGGGTAAGAAAAGATTGTTCCAGCCTATTCTTTGACTGGTTAAGAGATAACTGGTCTGGACAGCAATGATTTTCACATCCTTCTCAAGGTTTTTACACAGAAAGAAATGCCTGTCACTGTAGATGATCATTGTTAGGGTTATGTATTATTCTGATTATTCTTATAAGTATTATTATTAAAATGGTGACAAAATTAAGAGTTAACTTAAGGTTCAGTTAAAAATGACCTTCTGTCTCGGCTGGACATTGTTTGGGAACATTTTGTTTATGAAATGTGTATTTTGAACAGAGAAGTGTCTGAAGGACCCACCAAGGTCTGTTTTAGTGTCAGATCGACCCACACACACTTTAATGTTGGATGTAATGGTAGCCTTATTGCTAAACAAAGAGTTAAGACTCTTATATTATATTTTTATAGTATATATTATAGTATATATTACTTATAGTATATTTTAGAGCTTTTTAAGATCCTTTATTATTTTGGACTATTGCATATACTATGGCAGTGATTTTAAACTGTTCCTGTGTAGCCTGACCTTCGTCCAGTGGAGAAGAACACTTCTTTGTTAGACCAAACATAGTCTTTGTTTAAAACATTGTCGTAAAAACATCTCACGCGCTTTGACATACGTAAATGAAATTGCTGAATTGCTGAAATATTATTTTGCTTATGATTGAAGGTTTCTTTCACACACATACATATGGAATTAAGATGTGATTTGCTGACCTAGCACATAGACACAGATATCAAAATGATGTCACTCACTCACACCCTCCCATAGACACACACACACACACACACACACACACACACACACACACACACACACACACACACCTCTCTGAGGTCACATACAAACACACACACATTTGACAGACACAATAGCCATTTGGAGAGATTATGATTTGTTATAAAAGGTGTTTGTAATCTTTCATCTTTGACGAAGTGACTGTGCGAATAAACTGGCATGTGAACAACTCAGGTGTTCCCTTGTCTGTTTCTCTCGTTCTATCATTCGTCCCGGATCTGAGGGTGGCTCATGAAGGAATCGGGGTCTCTTTCTGGGTGAACCCCAACAATCTGGTAACTCCTGAAGACCTGACTAATTGGCCATATTTGTCAAAGGTGTACAACCCAAGCATTAAGGCAAATGTTGTGCTGTTAATTGGTATCAATGCTCCCAAGATAATGGAACCTTGGGAGGTCATCAACAGCTGTGGGAATGGTCCATATGCCATTAGGACATTGCTGGGATGGGTCATCAGTGGTCCACTGGCTAGAAACGATGACAACTTGGAGCAAGTTTCTTTCTGCTACAGCAAACAGGATTTCTCTGTCCAAATTGGAGAAAATGCTGACCGATCAGTACAACTTTATACAACCCCGATTCCAAAAAAGTTGGGACAAAGTACAAATTGTAAATAAAAATGGAATGCAATAATTTACAAATATCAAAAACTGATATTGTATTCACAATAGAACATAGACAACATATCAAATGTCGAAAGTGAGACATTTTGAAATTTCATGCCAAATATTGGCTCATTTGAAATTTCATGACAGCAACACATCTCAAAAAAGTTGGGATGGGGCAATAAGAGGCTGGAAAAGTTAAAGGTACAAAAAAGGAACAGCTGGAGGACCAAATTGCAACTCATTAGGTCAATTGGCAATAGGTCATTAACATGACTGGGTATAAAAAGAGCATCTTGGAGTGGCAGCGGCTCTCAGAAGTAAAGATGGGAAGAGGATCACCAATCCCCCTAATTCTGCGCCGACAAATAGTGGAGCAATATCAGAAAGGAGTTCGATAGTGTAAAATTGCAAAGAGTTTGAACATATCATCATCTACAGTGCATAATATCATCAGAAGATTCAGAGAATCTGGAAGAATCTCTGTGCATAAGGGTCAAGGCCGGAAAACCATACTGGGTGCCCGTGATCTTCGGGTCCTTAGACGGCACTGCATCACATACAGGCATGCTTCTGTATTGGAAATCACAAAATGGGCTCAGGAATATTTCCAGAGAACATTATCTGTGAACACAATTCACCGTGCCATCCGCCGTTGCCAGCTAAAACTCTATAGTTCAAAGAAGAAGCTGTATCTAAACATGATCCAGAAGCGCAGACGTCTTCTCTGGGCCAAGGCTCATTTAAAATGGACTGTGGCAAAGTGGAAAACTGTTCTGTGGTCAGACGAATCAAAATTTGAAGTTTTTTATGGAAATCAGGGACGCTGTGTCATTCGGACTAAAAAGGAGAAGGACGACCCAAGTTGTTATTGGCGCTCAGTTCAGAAGCCTGCATCTCTGATGGTATGGGGTTGCATTAGTGCATGTGGCATGGGCAGCTTACACATCTGGAAAGACACCATCAATGCTGAAAGGTATATCCAGGTTCTAGAGCAGGGGTGTCAAACCTGATCCATAAAGGGCCTTGTGGCTGCAGGTTTTCATTCCAGCCATGCAGCAGCACACCTGACTTGGCTCATTCAATCAACTGAACTGTCTTCACACAGTCAAATACTTGCAGCCACACCCACCCTTGATTAAAGGGTGGGTGTGTCAGTTGATTGAATAAGCCAAATCAGGGTGCTGCTGCATGGCTGGAATGAAAACCTGCAGCCACACGGCCCTTTATGGATCAGGTTTGACACCCCTGTTCTAGAGCAACATATGCTCCCATCCAGACGATGTCTCTTTCAGGGAAGACTTTACATTTTCCAACATGACAATGCCAAACCACATACTGCATCAATTACAGCATCATGGCTGCATAGAAGAAGGGTCTGGGTACTGAACTGGCCAGCCTGCAGTCCAGATCTTTCACCCATAGAAAACATTTGGCGCATCATAAAACGGAAGATACGACAAAAAAGACCTAAGACAGTTGAGCAACTAGAATCCTACATTAGACAAGAATGGGTTAACATTCCTATCCCTAAACTTGAGCAACTTGTCTCCTCAGTCCCCAGACGTTTACAGACTGTTGTAAAGAGAAAAGGGGATGTCTCACAGTGGGAAACATGGCCTTGTCCCAACTTTTTTGAGATGTGTTGTTGTCATGAAATTTAAAATCACCTAATTTTTCTCTTTAAATGATACATTTTCTCAGTTTAAACATTTGATATGTCATCTATGTTCTATTCTGAATAAAATATGGAATTTTGAAACTTCCACATCATTGCATTCCGTTTTTATTTACAATTTGTACTTTGTCCCAACTTTTTTGGAATCGTGGTTGTAATTAAAAGGGGGTACATTTCTGTTTTTCATGTATTTTGATCATGCATTGCATAAAAAGTGGGGTTTTCCTCACTGAAACAAAATTGTCTTGTTTATCCATCATTCAGTGCAGGCACAATCTTTTACAGGTTCCACCAACATTTGAACTCAAATGCCTGGACTCACCATCCAGGGTGCTAACCATGACACCGTGGAGCCAAATCATTCAGCACTTGTGCTTTTCAGAAGATCAATACAGACATATAATGGCCAATACCATTGAAGCTGCGATGATATTGCAATAAAGCCCAGATTCAAAATCGCAGAACTGGCCCATACCCATCTTGAAAAGAAGTTGTTTCATGGTGACAGACACAAAGGGTTTGGGACATAAAAGCTGCCTTGACCAAAAGGAGCCTTCTGTTGAGACAGTCTGTGCATGTTAGTTTGCAAGCTGCAAATGAAGGATTCATAGGTTCCACTGAGATTTGAACTCAGATCACTGGATTCAGAGTGCTAACCATTACACCATGGAACCAAAATCAAACAGTGTGATTCTTTTAACCATCAAATTACTGGCATCAACCTGGCAAAAAAAAAAAAAAAAACCACAGACCAAGATGTACACAAGCCACAGTCCTTGATGCTGAAATCTGGGCTTGAGCCAAAGATGCTTAGATTTTCAGTCTAACACACTCCCAACTGAGCTATTTCAGCAACTCCTGGGGCAATTACATCACAGCTCTATCCAAACAGCTGGATACAAAATTTGTCCTTCATCAAATACATACAGCAAGCTGAAATTTGGTTTTGAGGTTACATTAGAATAAGTTACAGGCATTTAGCAGACGCTCTTATGGGACTGTGGTCGCAACAGCTCCAGTTCAAATCTGTGTGACAGCACTGCTTTTTCCAGGTCACTCTTGAATGCTGGATGAGTGGAAAATATCGATGGACAAAAAGTGTTTGCCCATCAAGTGGGCGGTCCTCACTCTCCGGTACTACCTGTTCGGACACCTGTTCACCCTCTGTTCTGACCAGTGGGACCACCACGCGGATCACTCTGGGCATCACTCTTCAGCACTTTAAATTCAATTTGGCCTACAGACCGGGGCCTACATATGGTGGTGGCAGATTACCTCTCCTGCCAGGAAATGCCAGGAAAATGACAAAAGGGAGGTCGTCAAGATTGATGTCCATTGACCTTCTCAGGGCTCCAAACCGGGCTTTTAGCCTACCAAACACACATTCTATTTGTTGGAGCCAAATTTAGTTTCCTTAGTTTAGACTCTTACTTTGGTTAAGATTTGCTGGCCTTGGGCCATGGACTTTTATTTTGACACAGCCTTTGGTCACCTGACCAGGTAAAGATGGCTGCCTCCCACTTGGTAGTCAGTCTCAGTTAGACAAAGGAAGATGTTGTAGTGATTTTTTTTTTTACTGCTTTAAGCCTGTATCTTTTGGGATTTAGAAACATTGAACTTGGAAAACAAATACTTTAGTTTTACTTCTTTGAACCATTATATTTGGATTACCTAGCCTTATTTGGAATTACAAACAATTTGGATTTACTTCACTGTGTGCCACCTGCTTGCTTGCCTGCCTACCATTGCCTCTCTCCCTCTGCCTGCTTGCTACCTGCTTACCTCCATCTTGAACATCTTCCACCATTTTGAACAAGGTATGAACAACAGCTGAACACAGTGTTTTAAGAGAAGCGTGTGACAACAACTATACAACATCTACCCTTTGAATTTCAACTGAATTGAAACTGACACTCACAAACAGTAAACTTTTCATGAAGTGCTTAAAATATGGAAACTCAACTTGAAATGGGGTTTGTTTGACAATAGAATTTGGATTTGTTTGGACTGTGTATAGCATGCACTTTGGATATATTGGATTTTGGAACACATCCTTGAATTTAAACTGAATTTCTGTGTTGACGTCACTTTATTTGAAATAAGCTCTTTTGGTGAAATTGCTTGAAGATGTCTCAATCCGAGTCACCTGAAGTTGAAGTTGCTGATTCACCAACAGAGGATGCTAATGCTCAACTCATGGCTCAATCCAAGTCGCCTGAACTTGAAGTTGCTGATTTACCTACAGACGATGCTAATGTGCAAATCATGGCTGAAAAGCAGTTGAGTCAGCGCATTGCAACCCGAAAGGGAAAACTGAGTTTTTGTACACGGAAACAAAATGAGTTAAAGGAATTTATGGACAAAGGTATTCAAGATCTTATTGATGCATTGAATGAATTTGACAAAGCTCATTTGCTTGTGCAAGACATGTTGACTGGGGATGAAAGGCAAGATGATCATGTCAAATGGGATGAACCAAAAAGGAAGTCCTTCTTATCTTTTCTTGAAAATGCGCAGACATTTAAAGGTAGTCTTTCTCAGCCATTACCTGTTATTACCCTTTTGGACAGTGTTTCCAATACATCTAGAAAGTCAAGGAGTTCTGGGAGTTCTTCCAAATCTAGTGCATCATCACAGTCATCAGCACGTGCAAAGGCTGAAGCAGAAAAGGCAGCTCTTCTTGAACGTGCTGCTGGACTTAAGAAGAAACATGCTCTTGAGCTGCAAAGGATGCAACTGCAAAGTGAAATAGAGCAGAGTGCCCTGGAAACTGACATTGCTGCAGCAAATGCAAAGGTGAAAGTTCTGGAGAGTTATGGAAACAAAAGCAGGCTCTGTTTGTCGATCAGAACCCGTGGATGCCATGAATTTGTACCTGGAGGCACAAGGAAAAAATGTAAAGGAAACTTATTTGGATCCGGAGACTTCAATTGAATATGCAAATATACAAACGGTCCCCAAGACTCCTCTGCAGATGCTTACAGCACAAAGACAAACCCAACTCTCCTTTCAACCACCTTCTAATCAGCCTCAGCCTACAGCTGCTACTTCCACTCCCACCATGGTAGCAGCTACTTCTGCTCCCACTGCGGCAGTAGCCACCCCTGCCCTCATGACTGCAGCAGCTAATCCAACCACACACTCTGCACAGCCAAATTTGAATAGCGGTTTAAGTGACATTGCAAACCTCTTTATTCAGCAACGGGGGCTATCTTTGCTTCCCACTAAGGATATGCCTGTTTTTGATGGGGAACCTTTGAACTTTAGGCCTTTTATGCAGGCATTCATGCATGGAATTGAAAATAAGGCCATAAGTAATCAAGACCGCTTGTATTACTTGGAGCAGTACACTTCCAGCCAATCAAAGGAACTAGTGAGAAGCTGTTTGCACACGAGTGCAGATAATGGATATGCAGAGGCTAAACGATTGCTGGAGTACCATTTTGGTGTCAAGATAAAGCTCACTAATGCATACATGGAGAAAGCCTTGAGCTGGAGTAACATTAAGGCAGAAGATGGAAAGGCATTGTCCAGTTATGCACTCTTCCTTCGAGCATGCTGCAACCTGTCTCGAAGTCTGCAAGACATGGAGGAGCTTAGTCTACCCTCCAACCTGAGGCTTCTTGTTTCAAAGCTTCCTCTTAAGCTGAGGGAAAGATGGCGGTCAATCGCATTTGTCTTTCTGGAACAAAGACAAAGGCTAATTTCTCTGACCTTGTTACCTTCATTGAGAAGCAAGCTAGGATCATGCAAGATCCCCTCTTTGGTGACATTCAACAGCCACTTCCCACAAAGAAGCTCTTGCAGCCCAAACCTACATCAGATTCCAAGCTTTCATTTAAAGGCAAAGGTAGTTTTGTAACTGCTGTAACAAATGCATCTGCCCCTCCCACAAGTGATGTCCCCAAGCAACAATCTGCTAATGGCAAATCTCATGTTGCAAGCTCTTGTGCAATTTGTAATGGAACACACGCCTTGACTTTATGTGAAGAGTTGCTTTCTAAGACACATGAAGAACGTGTTGAAATGTTGAAGAAAGGTGTCTGTTTTGGCTGCTTGGTAAAGGGCCACATGAGCAAAGATTGTAAACAATGCCTTACTTGTACTATGTGTTCTAAAAAACATCCAGACATCCTGCATATTCAGAAGACAGATGATGGAGTCACAGACCACAAAGGGAACTTCAGTGGATCTGGAAGGTCAATAAATAGTGGATTGGTCTCACTGGAAAAGGAAGGCATTGGATCTAGTGACGATCATTGCACACTGGCTATCGTACCTGTTCAAGTGAAGCTGAGTAACTCCAATCATGTTGTCCAGACATATGCATTCCTTGATCCAGGTAGTTCTGCCACATTTTGCACTGAGAGTCTCCGAAGACGACTGAATGCAAGAGGAAGACATCATAGGATCCTTTTGTGAACCATGGGTCAAGAGAAACCCACTGACAGCATCGTCATCAGTGGCTTAGAAGTAAGCAGTTTGGAAGGGGGAAACTTCTATGGATTGCCTGATGTTTACACACAAAGAAATTCCAGGTCAGCAAAGACCATATCCCAAGGCAGAAGAATTTGGAGAAATGGCCACACTTGAAAGATGTATTTCTGCCAAGCATTGATGCTGACATTGATCTTTTGGTACTAAAGTGCCCAAACTCATGGAGCCATGGAGGGTGATAAATAGCAATGGCAATGGGCCTTTTGCAACCAAAACCCTGCTGGGCTGGGTTGTCAGTGGTCTCCTCCATGATGAGCACACATCTCAATAAGCAAGGTAAACCATATGTTTACAGCCATCGGATTTCTGTGGAAACTGTACGTGACCTTCTGGTTCAGCAATTCAACCATGACTTTCCTGAGAGTGCATATGAGAAGGAAGAAATGTCTCAAGAGGATCTGAGATTTCTGGGAATAATGAACACCCATAAAACTACAAGATGGACACTATCAGTTGCCGCTGCCATTTAAAGGGGATCCTAAAATGCCCAACAACCGGCTGATGGCAGAGCAAAGGGCAGAGTCTTTGAAGCAGAAGTTTGGGAGGAACACTATCTTTAAAGAAGAATACACACTTCATGAACGCCATGTTGAAATGTGGACATGCTGAACTCGTGCCCAAAGAGGAAGTGGCATTACAGAATGGCAAAGGCTGGTACATACCCCACCATGGAGTACGTCACCCCAAAAAAGGAAGCTTGCGAGTGGTTTTTGACTGCTCTGCATCTTAGGAAGGAACATCTCTCAACAGTGAACTCCTGAAGGGCCCAAATCTCACAAACTCCTTGATTGGTGTCCTGCTATGTTTCTGTCATGGGAATGTGGCCATACTGGCGGATGTGGAGATGATGTATTATCAGGTGAAGATACCGCCAGAGCATGTTGACTTTTTGCGCTTCTTGTGGTGGGAAGATGGCAACACATCTCAGCCTCTCATGGAATACAGGATGACCGTTCACATCTTTGGAGCAACATCAGCTAGTTGTGCCAGTTATGCCTTGAGGAGGATTGCTGAGGACCACAAAAACAGCTTTTCAGCTGATGCAGTGAACATGGTCCTCAACAACTTATTTTTGTTGATTTTGCTGAAGTCCGTGGATACAGAGACCGATGCCATTCACCTGTACAAGGAATTGAAGGTTCTTTGTGCGGCAGGAGGTTTCAATCTCACCAAGTGGTCCAGTAACAGCTGAGCTGTCCTGGCCCACATTCCTGAATGTGAAATGGCTAAGGGAGTGAAGGACTTGGACCTAGACTTGGAAGACCTGCCACTGGAAAGGGCCCTTGGTGTGCACTGGTGTGCAGAAGATGATGTCTTCAAGTTCCACGTGGCTCTCAAAGAACAACCATGCACCAGGCGAGGCATTCTATCTATGGTCAGTTCAATGTATGACCCGCTAGGATTTCTTGCCCCAGTGACCTTTCCAGCAAAACATCTGATACAGGAACTTTGCAGGCTTAACCTTACCTGGGACGAAGACATACCCAATACTTATGCACAATCCTGGAAACGTTGGCTGCAGGGCCTTGAGACTCTCACAGACTTTAACATCACCTGCAGTTTCAAACCAAAGAAGTTTGGAAGGGTTGAACGAACACAATTACACCACTTCTGCGATGCAAGTGAAGTCGGATATGGCATGGTGACCTACTTGAGGTTAGTCAATAGTCAGGAGCAGGTGCATGTGAAGTTTGTGATGGGGAAATCAAGAGTGGCACCATTGAAGTTGATGACAATCCCACGTCTTGAGCTGGCCGCTGCAGTACTGACAGTTCGTATAGACCGGATGCTCATAGATGAGTTGAAACTGGACCTGGAACCGTCCGTGTTTTGGACAGACAGTACAACTGTCTTGAAGTACATAAAGAGTGACAGCAGACGATTTCACACCTTTGTTGCAAATCATGTAAACGCAATCGGGGGTATGTCTGCTGTATCACAGTGGAAACACATTCCTGGAAAACTGAATCCTGCAGACTATGCATCATGCAGATTAAATGCTGCAGAGTTCCTGAAAAGCAACAACCAGATCCTAAGGCCCATCAGCAAGATCTACCTGTTGGTGAAGGCCGACAGTCAACATTGAACAAAGACTCTTGACATGCGCACGTGCTTCCCTTTGCACTACATTTATACACCGATACTTGCACACATTTATAGTATAATTGGAATTAAAACTTAGAACTAGAATTTAGAAATTGAATTTATTGTTTATTGAAAATTGGCTCCATTGTAAATGTTTTGTTATAGCCACGCGTGGTAGCTATAAGGGGCCGGATATGTTGGAGCCAAATTTATTTTCCTTAGTTTAGACTCTTACTTTGGTTAAGATTTGCTGGCCTTGGGCCATGGACTTTTATTTTGACACAGCCTTTGGTCACCTGACCAGGTAAAGATGGCTGCCTCCCACTTGGTAGTCAGTCTCAGGTAGACAAAGGAAGATGTTGTAGTGATATAGTTTTTTACTGCTTTAAGCCTGTATCTTTTGGGATTTAGAAACATTGAACTTGGAAAACAAATACTTCTTCTTTGAACTTGGAAAACAAATACTTCTTTGAACCCTTTATTTTGAACCATTATATTTGGATTACCTAGCCTTATTTGGAATTACAAACAATTTGGATTTACTTCACTGTGTGCCATCTGCTTGCCTGCCTGCCTGCCATTTTCCCCTTCTCCTTGCTTGCTTGCCTGCCATTGCCTCTCTCCCTCTGCCTGCTTGCTACTTACCTGCTTGCGACCTGCTTACCTCCATCTTGAACATCTTCCACCATTTTGAACAAGGTATGAACAACAGCTGAACACAGTGTTTTAAGATAAGCATGTGACAACAACTATACAACATCTACCCTTTGAATTTGAACTGAATTGAAACTGACATTCACACTATTACCATCCGTGCATGGCCCAAAGACAGTCTGAAGTACTGCTCTTGGGCAGTGCTCCCCCCATTGGCATATTCTTTGATCAGATATGGGAGCAGTGGATACGCGGGGTCACCCAGTAGGTAAATTTGTATGGCCTCTTTATCAATAATTTGCCTGGGACAGGGTGGAATATTTCCATTTTTCAGGTATGTGTTTAGTTTAGAATTTGCAAACATACGAGCATCATGGACACTCCCCAGCCATTTATTTTAACATGATGGTGGCACTGGTAATGGCGACAGGCAGCGGTGTGTGAGCATTGTAGTAAGTTTAATTTATATAGCACATTTAAAAACAGCGAGAATTGGCCAAAGTGCTGTACAGTGTCAAGCAAAAAGACTAGAATAAATAATAAAAATGAGCTAGAAGTGAGACATGGTCAAGCAGCAAGAATAAAATACATAAAATACAAAAAGCATTCCAACAGACAAATGCAATAAAAAGGCAAGATAAAAAATGGAGACAAAAGAAAAAAAAGAAACTAGGAGGCAAAGGCCAAGGAGTACAAATGTGTTTTGAGTCTGGATTTAAAAGTAGTGATTGTGGGAGCAGATCTGATGTCAGGAGGCAAACCATTCCAGAGACGTGGAGCTGCCACAGCAAAAGCACAGTCCCCTTTGTTTTTGAGGCGGGACCAGGCAACATAGAGGAGACCTTTATCGGCAGATCTGAGGGACCTGGGTGCAGAGTAGTGCTGAAGCATGTCAGAGATGTACATAGGGGCCTGGCCATGAAGTGACTTAAAAACCAAAAGTAATATTTTAAATTGAATTCTAAAACGAATGGGGAGCCAGTGCAGAGAGGAGAGTTCGGGAATCAGACACAGTCTCAGCATTTAAGTCTAGGCTGAAAACATATCTGTTTAGTCAAGCCTTTTGTTAATGGTGTTTATGAGGTAAAGGAGTAGATCTGGAGGGTCCTCAGACATAGTGTTTTGGTAAACTGGGATGTATGGATGCTGTCAGTCCCCACTCGCTTGCTCACTCGAGTTTGTTGACGGTGCAGTGGCTGGCTGCTTTATGTCCCGGGGCTCCCTCATGCCTGTGTTACCTTCTGGCTCTCTCCTTTTAGTTATGCTGTCATAGTTAGTTGCCGGAGTCCCTGCTTGTACTCGGTGCAATATGTATACTGTTCCTACTTATTCAGGTGACATTGGGCATACCTAACCACCTGTGTTTTCTTTCTCTCTCCCCCCCCCCCACCCCAAATCTGTCCCTCTGAGTTACATGGAGTCAACAGGAAATCTTTTGGTGGAGACGGTGGGGACCTCGACTGGCTATCGTAGCCTGCAGGGAATCGGCCGTCAGACATTCTGTCGCATGTCCCAGACCCGGTGAAATGTAACTGAATTGTCTTGGCCAGGCCTAAGGGTCCCATCTGCATCTCATCATTGCTGAGGAGTGTGCTCCCATCACCCAATCAAGCATCCAGCCAGAGCAGGTCATGATATATTTTTTACCATATTAACATGCCATTGTGTCATGCCTGATGTAAAGACTCTCGTCTCTGCGAGCCTACCACACAGATTTAATACTTGTCATTTTTAGGGCATACCTAACAACGTGTTTTCTTTCTCTCTCTCTCTCTCTCTCTCCCCCCCCCCCCCCCAATCTGTCCCTCTGAGTTACATGTTGATCCTGGGATTGAGATGCTGGCCTCTTCTGCCCCTCGGCAGAAGAGCCCCTCGGACCTGCTTGATCCATCCTGGTGCCCTGTGTCTGGTCGGAGTTTTATCGCCCCACTCCTGTGAAGGACGGCCCCATGAGGACAGTTGAGGGTTATACCTGTTAAAACTGTTAATATTATAGTCAGGCTGTCTGTTGTTGCCCAAATGAGGATGGGTTCCCTTTTGAGTCTGGTTCCTCTCGAGGTTTCTTCCTCATGTCGTCTGAGGGAGTTTTTCCTTGCCACCGTCGCCACAGGCTTGCTCATTGGGGATAGATTAGGGATAAAATTAGCTCATGTTTTAAGTCGTTCAAATTCTGTAAAGCTGCTTTGCGACAATGTTTATTGTTAAAAGCGCTGTACAAATAAACTTGATTTGATTTGATTTGAGAGGACAGGGGTGATGTGTTCCTGCCTCTTTGTGCCTGTTAAAAGCCTAGCAGCAGCATTCTGCACCAACTGCAGGCGAGCTAGCTGGGACTGGGGGAGGCCAAAGTAAAGGGTGTTGCAGTAATCCGGCCGAGATGTTATGAAGGTATGGATAACCGTTTCCAGATCTTGAAAGGACAGTGAGGGCTTGAGCTCGGTGATCACTCTCAGCTGATGGTAACTATTTTTAATGACAGCATTAATCTGTTTTTTAAAACACAAGTCAGACTCAAAGATAACCCCAAGGCTTTTAGCAGATGGCTTAACAAAGGAGGAAAGGTGAGATAGATTGTCAGTAACTGTGGGTATTTATTTAGGGGATCCAAAAATTACGACCTCGGTCTTGCTGTCATTGAGTTGTAAAACGTCGTTGGACATCCAATGCTTAATGGCCTCTATACAATCTAGGAGAGATTGGGCAGATTCCTGTGTTGTTAATGGTAGATATAACTGTGTATCATCAGCGTAGAAGTGAAAAGAAACAAAGTGTTTACGGATAATGTCCCCTAGGGGGAGCATGTACAGACAAAAGAGTATTGGCCCTAAAATTGATCCTTGGGGGACACCATAGGAGACCGGGGCAGAAGCAGATGAAGAATGACCGATGGAGACTGAGAAAGTTCTATGTTGCAGATATGACTTAAACCAGAGCAGTGCTGTCCCTTTAAGGCCCACCCACTCTTCAAGGTGATTGAGGAGGAGGTTATGATCCACGGTGTCAAAGGCTGCACTGAGATCCAGCAGGACCAAGACTGCACTTTGACCAGCGTCGAATGTGAGGAGCAAGTCATTAGTGATTTTCAGCAATGCAGTTTCTGTGCTGTGACAGGCCCTGAATCCAGATTGAAAAGGCTCCAAGATGGCGTGTTGAGATCGGAAGGGGGACAGCTGGGACAACACTACTTTTTCAAGTACTTTGGAAATAAATGGGAGTTTAGAGATGGGCCTATAGTTGTTCAAGCATTTGGGATCAAGGTTGTGTTTCTTGAGTAAAGGTTGGACAATTGCATGTTTGAGGCAGGCTGGGACAGAACCAAATGTCAGACAAGAGTTAATAATGAGTTGTAGGGAGGGGCCAACAACATCAAAGGCTTCCTTTAAAATGGGACATGGAACCTCATCACCTGGGGATGAGGTGGTTTTCATATGGAGGACAATGTCCTTTAAGTCGACCAGGGAGACAGGGTTAAAGTGACAGAAAGTAGCTATAGGGTGTGGGGGTATGTGAGGAGATGGATCAGGAGGAGGGAACAGAGCTCTGATGTTCTCAATTTTCTCAATAAAAAAATGTAGGAAGTTCTCGCAGATATCTGAATTTATAATGGGGGCTGGAGAAAGAGGTGGGTTCAAACTTAAACTGAACTGAAACTGAACTTCATGGTAGAGTTTATTGTGTTAAACAAAATTTTAGGTCTATTGGAATGCCGGTTAATGATATCTGAAAAATATCTGGCTCTGGCTTCTTTGGCAGCTGCCTGAAAGGATGATGAAGCAGATTTGAAGATTTGAAAGTAGCCAGTCTTTCTTCCATCTCCTTTCAGCTCTGCGACAGGCCTGCCTGAGTGAGCGAGTATGGTCATCGAGCCTCACTTTAGGTTTAAAATTGGGATATTTATATCTGAGAGGGGCCACTAAATCCAAGATCTCTGAGCAGGATGAGTTAAATAAAACAATTAAATCATCAGAACTACATGAGGCATCAGCAGCTGCAGTCATAGCTGAGGCAACATCTTTACTTAAACAGTCCGTGAACTGGGCTATAGCCTGTGGGTTTAAACGACTGAAATAATGTCCAGGGGCTTTGACTATCTGAACAGGATGAGCAATGTTGATGTTAAAGACGGGCTTATGATCAGAAAAAGTAGCATCGGCAACTGAGATGTTCTCAACAGAAAAACCATAAGAAAGGACAAGGTCCAGAGTATGACCCAGTATATGGGTGGCTTGGTCAATGTGTTGGGTGAGCCCAAACGCATCCAATACGTCGCACAACTTCTTGACCATGGGCTTATCCGGACAGCATACGTGGATATTAAAATCGCCCAGCAACAGCAGACGATCATACATCGACACACAATCAGACAAAAAAGATAAATTCTGCAATAAAATCTTTATCTGGCTTGGGAGGTCTATAAATCAATACACACAACAGTGGATTGCGTTTTGATTCCACAGTAACGCATTGGAGTTCAAAGGTGGAAAAAGTTCTCATGGAAAGCGGCTGGATTTTTAAAACATTATTATAAAAAAGAGCTACTCCACCACCACGTCCGGAGCGCCTTGGGGTGCTAATGAATGAGCAGTTTGTAGGGCACAGTTCACCAAAGGCAGAGGACTCACCAACTCCGGCAGAAATCCAGGTCTCAGTTAAAAATAATAAATCCAGATCATGACGGAAGAAAAGGTCATTCAGTATGAATGTCTTATTTAACACTGATCTGCTGTTGACAAGCGCCACTTTTGCCTGTGTGTGTGTCGCGACCTGCACACAATGAGAGAATTCCAACAGTCGAATGTTATCCGGGTTTACCCCACCGCTGCAAATGCGGGGTCACAGTTGGATGGGAATGACGGGTACCGAGGGAAGCCGTAGGACAATGGGTACATGGCAGGAGTAGTTCAGGTCCCAGGATCGCTGTGTCGGGAAGAAATCAACCCAACTTGTGTGGAGTAAGCGGCGACAGCGGGAGCCTGACCATGGCTGTGAAACAGCGAGACGGGCCCAGGCCTTGACCTTCACTCGGAGACCTCCACGTTTACCCCGCTGCTTCTGACGTTTCTTGCAGTGAGCAGAGCAGCAGGGGAGCTGGAGAACGCACTCCACAGGCAGGTGAGAGAATGTCGGATGGTGTCTGAAACTGACAGCAGGATTTCCACTCGTGTACTGCTCGAAACAGTCCTTGATATGCAGCAGAGACTGGCGATCATAAGTATGAAAAGCCTCGGAGCGTTCACAGAGCAGCAGAAAAATTAGCAGAGAGAGACACAACAAACGAACAGGTAGGAGCTCATGGAGCAGACGGCAGGCCGACAAACACACTGGTGCCATCTTGCTGTCATTGTGACCAACCTCCTTCTAAAATGTGAGCGTATGAATGTCAGTGCACGTTTTTTGTCTTTATCGTCATTACTAACAAGTTCGGACTATCGTTACTATTTACTGCAACAATTACAATGACTTACCGCGGTATGTTGGGCCTTCTATTTCTCATCACTTTCTTCTGTCACCTACTGAGTGGATTATGTGACCACCAAGGGCCTTTCCAATATGGCCGCGATTTCCTGCTGCTTCTACGGGACAACAACCCTGGCAGTGTGGATCCCTCATCCACCTTCCCTGTGGAGATCATCCGTCCAGTATACATCAGCGGTAGCCAGGGCTGGGGTCCCAGGCCATTGAGGGAGAGGGGGAGATGGGGTAGTGTGCGCCAGAGACTGAAGAGGCAAGGTCACCGCCGGATTCCTCTGCCCACTGTCATCTTAGCCAATGTCCAGTCACTTCACAACAAGATTGACGAGCTCCAGGCAAACGTCAAGTTTTCACATGAGTATAAGAACGCTTGTCTCCTAGCCTTGACTGAGACATGGCTCAAAGATCATGACCCCCAGTCCGATTTGGGGATCGACAGCTTTGAGGAGCCTGTTCGCTTGGACAGAGATCCCTCGGTCACAGGTAAATCACTGGGGGGAGGCTTATGTCTCTATGTTAATAAGAACTGGTGCAGCATGGTGATAATCAGAGAGTCACTATGTACCCCCGACATTGAATTGTTGTCTGTGTCCCTTCGTCCATTTTATTTACCAAGGGAATTTCCACAGTTATTTGTAACACTTGTCTACATTCACCTGAAAGCTAATGCAGAGTTAGCAACCCAGGTTATAGTCAAGGTGCTGCAGTGGCTACAAGGGATTTCCCCGGATGCGCCGGTCCTTGTCATGGACGATTTTAACCATTGTAAACCAGGGAAGTCCCTGTGTAATTTTTACCAGTATGTGACTTGTCCGACTCGCCCTGGAAAATGTCTGGACCTCTGTTACGGTTCTGTGAAGGGTGCTTACAAGTCCTTGCGCAGAGCCCCACTTGGTTTGTCGGATCACAGCGCCATGTATTTACTTCCGTCCTATAAACCAGTCCTGAAGGAACACAAGCCAGTGAAACGTTTGGTTCCGGTTTGGTCAGAGGAATCAATCCAAAGTCTACAGGACTGCTACAGCTGTACAGACTGGGCCTTGTTTAAGGAGGTCTGTACTGATCTAGATGATCTCACAGAGACTGTGTCAGCACATGTAATCTTCTGTGAGGACTTGGTTATTCCACTCAAACAGGTTTCTTTCTTTCCGAACAACAAACCATGGATTTCAAAATCAGTTCAAAACTTAATAAATCAGCATAACATTTGTTTTTATCAGGGGGACACTACTAAGTATAGAGAGCTACAAAAACAAGTTAAGAAAGAACTTAAGCTTGACAAGTGTAGCTATAGAGTGGAGAACCTGCTTTGCGCCGGTCGCTCCCGCCCTGCATGGGAAGGGGTGAAATCCATGATGGGTATGAAAACCAAAAAATGTCTTATTTCCCATGGCAACATGTCTGACCATGAACTTTCAAATGAACTGAATGTTTTTTATAACCGTTTTAATACACACAACTTTGCAGTGGAACAATCCCATTTTAAGGCTGTGACAGCGGACCAAAATCCCGTCCACATTGAGGAGGGTATGGTCCGGAGACTTTTCCAGGGTGTGAAGGAGAGGAAAAGTCCAGGACCTGATGGTATCAGTGACCGCTTACTCAAGAATCGTGCAGATCAGTTGTCTGATATTTTTTGCTATATTTTTAGACGCTCCCTCCATCTCAATAAGGTCCCTTGCTCATGGAAAGATTCCATTATTGTCCCTGTCCCTAAAAACAGAGCTCCAAAACAGCTGAATGACTACAGGCCCATTGCCCTTACATCCCTTGTTATGAAGTCATTTGAGAAGATAGTTAAGAATGCACTATTATCCACTGTGAAAACCGGATTGGGCCCATTGCAATTCGCCTATAGGCCAGGTAGAGGGGTGGACGATGCCATATGCACTTTACTGAACTTGGTGCTCTCGCACCTTGAGGCAGCTAACACCTTTGCATGTCTTTTTATTGATTTTTCCTCTGCTTTTAACTGTATCCAGCCACATATTTTAGCTAATAGGTTAAAGAACACACATAACATTGACCCTGGTCTTATTTCTTGGTTGATGGATTTTTAACCGCCAGATCCCAACGTGTCAGGGTCAACGATGTTTTATCTGATGCTCTGCTCTCCTCCACTGGTTCACCGCAGGGTTGTATTCTCTCCCCCCTTTTATTTGTTTTATACACAAATTTGTGTCAAAGCCAGCACACAGGACGACATATTTTAAAGTTTGCTGACAACTCTGTTATTGTGTCTCTTTTAAAGTCAGATGATCCTGATTATGGCTCAGTGGTGTCTGATTTTATTAACTGGTGCAAGTCGTCCTTTTTAGACATAAACGTCAGCAAAACTAAAGAAATGATCATTGATTTTAGAAAAAACAAATGTCATCTCCCCTGTATATATTAGTGATCAGGTAGTTGAAGTTGTGGAGGAGTATAAATACTTGGGTACCATAATCGACTACAGATTTACTTTTGACAAACATGTGGACACTGTATGCAAGAAAGCTCACCAACGTATGCATTTTTATCTTAAACTGAGGAATTTTAACATGGATGGCAGTTTTATGAGAATGTTTTACAGTTGTTTTATTGAATCTGTTCTTACTTTTTATCTGCTGGTTTGGGTTGCTGACACAGAAAAACAAGAACCGTATTTTTAACATCAGTCTCTGTAGCAAAATTGCCAATACTCCCCTGAACAAGATCTCCACTCTCCATAAAATCAGGTCACTCGAAAAAGCACAGGCAATTTTAGCTGACCCCAGTCACCCCCTGTTCTCAGAGTTCTCCCTTTTACCATCCAGACGCAGATTTCTTTTAAAAGGTTGTAGAACCAACAGATTCAAAAACTCATTTTTACCTGCTGTAACCGTCCTTTTAAAACACTTCTTGATGAATGTTTTTATTGTTCTAATTATTTATGGTTGGTTTATGTCTCAATTGTGACTGTATTTATTGTTGGTGCGTGTTTTTTCTGCTGGCTGCAAAGTTAATTGCCCTCAGGGGACATTAAAAATACCTTGAACCTTTCACCACCATGTCCATGAATGGATATTTGTAGTCACAGGTAGCTTGAATATTTAAGGTCAAGGTCAACTTTATTATCAAATCAAGTTTATTTGTACAGCGCTTTTAACAATAAACATTGTCGCAAAGCAGCTTTACAGAATTTGAATGACTTAAAACATGAGCTAATTTTATCCCTAATCTATCCCCAATGAGCAAGCCTGTGGCGACAGTGGCAAGGAAAAACTCCCTCAGACGACATGAGGAAGAAACCTCGAGAGGAACCAGACTCAAAAGGGAACCCATCCTCATTTGGGCAACAACAGACAGCCTGACTATAATATTAACAGTTTTAACAGGTATAACCCTCAACTGTCCTCATGGGGCCGTCCTTCACAGGAGTGGGGCGATAAAACTCCGACCAGACACAGGGCACCAGGATGGATCAAGCAGGTCCGAGGGGCAGAAGAGGCCAGCATCTCAATCCCAGGATCAACATGTAACTCAGAGGGACAGATGGGGGGGGGGGAGAGAAAGAAAACATGTTGTTAGGTATGCCCTAAAAATGACAAGTATTAAATCTGTGTGGTAGGCTCGCAGAGACGAGAGTCTTTACATCAGGCATGACACACAATGGCATGTTAATATGGTAAAAAAAATATATCATGACCTGCTCTGGCTGGATGCTTGATTGGGTGATGGGAGCACACTCCTCAGCAATGATGAGATGCAGATGGGACCCTTAGGCCTGGCCAAGACAATTCAGTTACATTTCACCGGGTCTGGGACATGCGACAGAATGTCTGACGGCCGATTCCCTGCAGGCTACGATAGCCAGTCGAGGTCCCCACCGTCTCCACCAAAAGATTTCCTGTTGACTCCATGTAACTCAGAGTGACAGATTTGGAGTGGGGGGGGAGAGAAAGAAAACACAGGTGGTTAGGTATGCCCAATGTCACCTGAATAAGTAGGAACAGTATACATATTGCACCGAGTACAAGCAGGGACTCCGGCAACTAACCATGACAGCATAACTAAAAGGAGAGAGCCAGAAGGTAACACAGGCATGAGGGAGCCCCGGGACATAAAGCAGCCAGCCACTGCACTGTCAACAAACTCAAGTGAGCAAGCGAGTGGGGACTGACAGCATCCATACATCCCAGTTTACCAAAAAACACTATGTCTGAGGACCCTCCAGATCTACTCCTTTACCTCATAAACACCATTAACAAAAGGCTTGACTAAACAGATATGTTTTCAGCCTAGACTTAAATGCTGAGACTGTGTCTGATTCCCGAACATTACTTGGAAGGCTGTTCCATAACAGTGGGGCTTTGTAAGAAAAGGCTCTGCCCCCTGATGTAGCCTTCACTATACGAGGTACCAGCAGATAGCCTGCACCTTTTGATCTAAGTAGGCGTGGCGGGTCATAGAGGAGCAGAAGTTCACTCAGGTACTGTGGTGCGAGACCATTTAGTGCTTTAAAGGTCAATAGTAGTATTTTATAATCAATACGAAATTTGATTGGGAGCCAATGCAGTGTGGATAAGACAGGCGTGATGTGGTCATATTTTCTAGTTCTAGTAAGGACTCTTGCTGCGGCATTTTGAACTAACTGGAGCTTGTTTATGCACTTATTGGAACATCCAGACAGTAAGGCATTACAATAATCCAACCTGGAGGTAACGAAAGCATGGACTAGTTTTTCTGCATCATGCAATGACATTAAATTTCTTATCTTTGCAATATTTCTGAGATGAAAGAAAGCTATCCGGGTGATGTTATCAATGTGAGTTTCGAATGAAAGACTGGGGTCAATAATCATTCCGAGGTCTTTTACTGCTGCACGTGAAGAAACAGAAAGGCCATCCAGAGTTACTGTGTAATCAGAAAACTTACTTCTAGCTGTATGTGGTCCTAGCACAAGTACTTCAGTCTTGTCAGAGTTAAGCAGAAGGAAATTTATAAGCATCCAGTGTCTAATGTCCTTAACACATTCCTCAATTTTATTAAGCTGGTGTCTCTCATCAGGTTTTGCAGAGACATACAACTGTGTGTCATCAGCATAACAGTGGAAACTAATACAATGTTTACGAATAATATCGCCCAGAGGTAACATATATAGAGAAAAAAGCAGTGGACCCAAGACAGAACCTTGTGGAACACCAAACTTTACCTCGGTACGTCTAGAAATATCACCATTTATATCAATATACTGATAACGATCAGTTAGATAAGACCTGAGCCAGGAGAGGGCCATTCCCTTAACTCCCACAACATTTTCTAGTCTATCCAGAAGAATGGAATGATCAATGGTATCAAATGCTGCACTAAGGTCAAGCAACACAAGTAGCGAGACACAGCCCTGATCAGACGCCAACAGTAGGTCGTTTACTACTTTAACCAGTGCTGTCTCTGTGCTATGATGAGGTCTAAATCCTGACTGATACATTTCATGGATGTTATTCCTATGTAAATATGAGCATAACTGCTGTGCCACAGCTTTTTCAAGGATCTTGGAGATAAAGGGGAGGTTTGATATTGGCCGATAATTGGACAGCTGACAGGGATCAAGGTCAGGTTTTTTAATCAGGGGTTTGATAACTGCTAGTTTAAAGGATTTGGGTACATAGCCAATCATAAGAGAAGAATTTATTATTTTTAGAAGCGGTTCAATTACTCCAGGCATTATCTGTTTGAATAGATGTGTCGGTAAGGGATCTAGTACGCAAGTTGAGGCTTTTGATGTAGAGATTAATGAAAGTAATTCAGTTTCTTTTAGGGGAGTAAAACATTCTAACTGATGATCTGATACAGTTATATTGTTAACTACAAGGTCACTTTCATTGTCTAACCTTAAATTAGTAGTTTGAATTTTTTGTTGGATATTCTCAATTTTGTCATTAAAAAAATTCATGAAGTCGTTGCTACTCCATACTGCAGGTGTGCATGTGTTGATAGTGGACTTATTCCTGGTTAATTTTGCGACAGTATTAAATAGGAATCTAGAATTATTTTTATCTTCTATTAGGGAGGAGAAATATGTTGATCTCGCAGCACTAAGAGCTTTTCTATACTTCAGGAAGCTCTCCTTCCACGCCAATTTGAACACTACCAATTTTGTTTGACGCCATTTACGTTCCAATTTTCGAGTGGTCTGTTTTAAAGTGCGAGTGTCATCATTATACCAGGGTGCTAATTTTTTGTCTCTGACCATTTTCCTTTTTAGAGGAGCTACATTATCTAAAGTATGGCGGAATGTTGACTCTAAGCATTCAGTTGCCTGATCGAGTTCTGCAGGGGCTGACAGTGACCCAATCAAAGTTGACAGCTCTGGGAGATCATTTATAAAGCTCTGTGCAGTAGTTGACGTGAAAGTACGTTTAATACAGTAGCGTGGTGAGGTGCATATATTATTACTCAGACATATTTTGAATGAGATGAGACAATGATCTGAGAACTTCAGACTGTGGAAGTATGACTATATTGTCTACGTTTAATCTGAATGTTAGTATTAGATCGAGGGTGTGACCACCATTATGGGTCGGTCCTATGACATTCTGCTTAATCCCGACTGAATCTAAGATGGACACAAACGCTGTTTTTAAAGGGTCTTCTGGGTTATCAAAGTGAATATTAAAATCTCCGACAACTAAAGCTTTGTCTAAGGAAATAACCAAATCTGAGATAAAATCTGCAAATTCAGAAAGAAACTCAGAATATGGCCCCGGGGGCCTGTAAATAATAAGCAATGGAATTAACTGGGTAGACTTATTTTTCGAGGCTACATACATTATATGAGTATGAAGAACTTCAAATGTATTAAATTTATAACCAGGTTTGTGTGTTACACCTAGATAATCGTTATAAATAACCGCGACGCCTCCTCCTCTGCCAGTTAGACGAGGCTGGTGTATATAACTGTATCCAGGAGGACTCGCTTCATTTAATGCTATATATTCATTTGGCTTAATCCATGTTTCTGTTAAACACAGTACATTAAACTCCTGATCAGTAATGAATTCATTAACCATTAGCGCTTTAGATGTAAGAGATCTAATATTTAATAGCCCCACCTTTAGATCAAAGGTGCTGGCAGCAGCTGTACAGTCAGTCTGATCTAATTTTATATTGATTAGGTTACTGGAACAAACTCTCTGAAAATTTCTACCTTTTTGTTGAGCTCGGGGAACAGACACAGTCTCGATGTAGTGGGCCCTGAGTGACGACTCTGTGCAGCTAGCAGACAGTCGGTTTAGCCTGTTCGTCTGCTCCCTGGCCTTGGCTCTGGATTGTCAGAAATTAACTAGGCCTGTTCTGAGACTATGACCTATGCTGCAGGAAATGAGAGCAGCACCTTCCCGAGTGGGATGGATACTGTCCCGCCCTAACAGGCCAGCAGTGCCCTCAAAATTAGCCCAATTATCTATAAAGCCCACACTGTTTTCAGAGCACCACCTGGACAGCCAGCAGTTCAGCGACCATAACCTGCTGTAAGCTACATCGCCACGCCGCATTGGGATGGGGCCAGAGCATACTACAGCATCGGACATCACCTTCGCTAATTTAAACACCTCTACAAAGTTACTCTTAGTAACCTCAGACTGACGAAGGCGTATATCATTAGCTCCTGCGTGGATAACTATCTTTGAGAACCTGTGCTTGCCTAGGACCCTAAGATTACCTGCTATGTCCGGCGCCCTGGCTCCCGGTATACACCTGACTAAAGCTGCTGGTGCCCCTAAAGGCTGAGCTAATTTCACGTGCCGTATGATAGAGTCCCCTATAACCAGAGCTCTTTCAGGTTTCTCAGTGGGTGCATCACTAAGGAGAGCAAACCTGTTCGACACGTGACGTGGAGAGGAGTGGTGCTCCCGTGGGCGAGCCTCTGCGGTAGCTTTGGCTCTACGCTTATGCCGCCAAGCCGTCACCCATTCACCCCGCTGTAAGGGCTCTAATGCCGGAGTTGGGGGATTGCTAACTCCACCTAGGGCGTCCAGACTTTCCCTAACAGAAACTACACTGTTCTCACGCTCACTAACCTGCTCTAAAGCCTGGACACGCGCTTCTAGCACTGAAATCTTCTCCGTCAGAGAGCTAACTAATCTGCACTTATCACAAGTAAAGCTAATAGAGCTATCGCTAGTGACGGAGGAAGAATGACTAAACATCCTGCACTCAGCACACTGAACAGGCTGAAGGTGTGCCATGATGAAAAGATTCACGTACCTTAAATGAAGTTCTGTTGATATTAAAGCAGCATGATCTGTTGATCCCCTCCTAGAACTGCCACCTTATTGTGGTGGAGGGGTTTGTGTGCTTGAATGATCCTAGGAGCTATGTTGTCGGGGGCATTATGCCCCTGTTAGGGTTTCCCAAGGCAGACAGGTCCTAGGTGACAGGCCAGACCAAGAGCAGTTCACCAAAAAACCCCTATGGAGAAAAAATCCAGGACCGTGACGTCGCCCGGTAGGACGCAGCCGGGGCCCCACCCTGGAGCCAGGCCCGGGGTTGGGGCTCGTATGCGAGCGCTTGGTGGCTGGGCCTTTGCCCATGGGGCCCGGCCGGGCTCAGCCCGAAGAGGTGACGTGGGCCCGACCTCCTGTGGGTTCACCACCCACAGAGGTAGCAGTAGGGGTTTGGTGCAGTGTGGATTGGGTGGCAGTCGAAGGCAGGGGCCTCGACGACCTGATCCCCGGACACAGCGGCTGGCTGTTGGGACATGGAATGTCACTTCACTGGGGGGGAAGGAGCCTGAGCTTGTGCGGGAGGTTGAGAGGTACCGGCTAGAGATAGTCGGGCTCACCTCCACGCACAGCTTGGGCTCTGGAACCCAGCTCCTCGAGAGGGGCTGGACTTTCCACTTCTCTGGAGTCGCCCGTGGTGAGCGGCGGCGGGCTGGTGTGGGCTTCCTTATAGCTCCCCAGCTCAGCCGCCATGTGTTGGAGTTTACCCCAGTGAACGAGAGGGTCGCCTCTCTGCGCCTTCGGATTGGGGAGAGGGCTCTTGCTGTTGTTTGTGCCTACGGGCCAAATAGCAGTATAGAGTATCCAGCCTTCTTGGAGTCCCTGGGAGAGGTACTGAGGGGTGCTCAGACTGGGGACTCCATTGTGCTACTGGGGGACTTCAATGCTCACGTGGCCAATGACAGTGACACCTGGAGGGGCGTGGTTGGGAGGAACGGCCTCCCCGATCTGAACCCGAGTGGTGTTTTGTTATTGGACTTCTGTGCTAGTCACAGTTTGTCCATAACGAACACCATGTTCGAGCATAGGGGTGTCCATAAGTGCACGTGGCACCAGGACACCTTAGGTCGGAGGTCGATGATCGACTTTGTAGTCGTGTCATCTGATCTCCGACCCTATGTCTTGGACACTCGGGTGAAGAGAGGGGCTGAGTTGTCAACTGATCACCACCTGGTGGTGAGTTGGATCCGCTGGCGGAGGAGGAAGCTGGACAGACCTGGCAGGCCCAAACGTATGGTGAGGGTCTGCTGGGAACGTCTGGCCGAGCACTCTGTTGGGGAGGTCTTTAACTCCCACCTCCGGGAGAGCTTTTCCCAGCTTCCGAGGGAGGCGGGGGACATTGAGTCTGAGTGGACCATGTTCTCTACCTCCATTGTGGATGCAGCTGTTCGGAGCTGTGGCCGCAAGGTCTCCGGTGCCTGTCGTGGCGGCAATCCCCGAACCCGGTGGTGGACACCGGAAGTAAGGGATGCCGTCAAGCTGAAGAAGGAGTCCTATCGGGCCATGTTGACCTCCAGGACTCCTGAGGCAGCCGACGGGTATCGGCAGGCCAGGCGTGCTGCAGCTCGGGCAGTTGCGGAGGCAAAAACTCGGAACTGGGAGGAGTTCGGGGAGGCCATGGAGAAGGACTATCGGTCGGCCTCGAAGAAATTCTGGCAAACCGTCCGGCGCCTCAGGAGGGGGAAGCAGTACTCTGCCAACACTGTTTACAGTACGGGTGGGGAGCTGTTGACCTCGACTGGGGACATTGTCGGGCGGTGGAAGGAATACTTTGAGGATCTCCTCAATCCCACCGTCATGTCTTCCACTGAGGAGACTGAGGCTGATGACTCAGAGGTGGACTCGTCCATTACCCAAGCCGAAGTCACTGAGGTGGTTTGCAAGCTCCTCGGTGGCAAGGCACCGGGGGTGGATGAGATCCGCCCTGAGTATCTCAAGTCTCTGGATGTTGTGGGGCTGTCTTGGTTGACACGCCTCTACAACATCGCGTGGCGGTCGGGGACAGTGCCTCTGGAGTGGCAGACTGGGGTGGTGGTCCCTCTTTTTAAGAAAGGGGACCGGAGAGTGTGCTCCAATTATAGGGGAATCACACTTCTCAGCCTCCCAGGGAAAGTTTACTCCAGGGTACTGGAGAGGAGAATTCGACCAATAGTCGAACCTCGGATCCAGGAGGAACAATGCGGTTTTCATCCTGGTCGCGGAACACTGGACCAGCTCTATACCCTTCATAGGGTGCTCGAGGGTTCATGGGAGTTTGCCCAACCAGTCCACATGTGCTTTGTGGATCTGGAGAAGGCATTCGACCGTGTCCCCCGTGGTATTCTGTGGGGGGTGCTTCGGGAGTATGGGGTTCGGGGCTCTTTGCTAAGGGCTGTCCGGTCCCTGTACGAACGGAGCAGGAGTCTGGTTCGCATTGCCGGCAGTAAGTCAGACCTGTTCCCAGTGCATGTTGGACTCCGTCAGGGCTGCCCTTTGTCACCGGTTCTGTTCATAATTTTTATGGACAGAATTTCTAGGCGCAGCCAGGGGCCGGAAGGAATCCTGTTTGGGAACCACAGGATTTCATCTCTGCTTTTTGCGGATGATGATGTCCTGTTGGCTTCTTCAAACCAGGACCTTCAGCATGCACTGGGGCGGTTTGCAGTCGAGTGTGAAGCGGCTGGGATGAGAATCAGCACCTCCAAGTCCGAGGCCATGGTTCTCGACCGGAAAAGGGTGGCTTGCCCTCTCCAGGTTGGTGGAGAAGTCCTGCCTCAAGTGGAGGAGTTTAAGTATCTCGGGATCTTGTTCACGAGTGAGGGAAGGATGGAGCATGAGATCGACAGGCGGATCGGTGCAGCCTCCGCCGTGATGCGGTCGCTTTACCGGTCCATCGTGGTGAAGAAGGAGCTGAGCCAAAAGGCGAAGCTCTCAATTTACCGGTCGATCTACGTTCCGACTTTCACCTATGGTCATGAGCTTTGGGTAATGACAGAAAGAACAAGATCGCGGATACAAGCGGCTGAAATGAGTTTCCTTCGCAGGGTGGCTGGGCGCTCCCTTAGAGATAGGGTGAGAAGCACAGTCACTCGGGAGGAGCTCGGAGTAGAGCCGCTGCTCCTCCACATCGAGAGGAACCAGCTGAGGTGGCTCGGGCATCTTTTTCAGATGCCTCCTGGACGCCTCCCTGGGGAGGTGTTCCAGGCATGTCCCCCCGGGAGGAGGCCCCGGGGAAGACCCAGGACACGCTGGAGGGACTATGTCTCTCGGCTGGCCTGGGAACGCCTCGGTGTTCTTCCCGAGGAGCTGGCCGAGGTGTCTGGGGAAAGGGCAGTTTGGGCTTCCATGCTTAGACTGCTGCCTCCGCGACCCGGTCCTGGATAAGCGGAAGAAGATGAGACGAGACGAGATCTGTTGATCTGTTGATATTAAGATCTGTTGATATTAAAGTGCCATGATGAAAAGATTCACGTACCTTAAATGAAGATCTGTTGATATTATCCCCAGGGGGAAACTCAAGTGGTCCATATTGCACATCTCCTCAAAACATACCAAAGACATATAGACAGACAGACAATAGACAAACCACATTAAAATAAATCTATGATAAAAAGTATGAATGTAAGATAAAAACGAGATAAAAACTGTGCGCTACAGGGTCATTCCATGTCAAGTCACACAAATGCCCAAAACCTCCCCAGTGACACCTCTTCAATTTGCCTTATTTTTATTTTCTTAGTGCCTTATGATGTCAAATGAAAGAATCCAAAATTTTAGCTTCCTAGCTCAAAAGTTTTTTGAGTTATGGCCCTTCAAAGTTTGGGTGCCATGCCCACTTTTGGGGTCCGGGAATTGCACACTTAATTTGCAAGCATTTTTGGAGGCCCATATTTTTTATTTCGATTACGTTCATTATGTCTATATTAAATATAGTTAGGTTTTTTTTTCTTTTTTATCAGACATCTAGTTTTTGGGTTTGTTTACCTGACATGTTTCGACGTACGACTGTCGTCTTCCTCAGAGTGTCACCGGATGTTAATTGGTGATGCATCTTTTATCAGCTGATGTTTCTGAAGGAAGGAAGAAGGAAGGTTTCGCTATGGGAGACCCACTATCAGCCATCATGTGCGGCTTTTTCATGGAAGATCTGGAGCAGAAAGCACTCACTACAATACCAGCAGAATACAGGCCAACACTCTGGAAATGTTACGTGGATGACATACTAGAAAAAGTGAAGAGGGGACACACTCAACAACTCACCGACCATCTCAACACCATAGACAATACCAGCAATATAAAATTCACGCATGAAGAAGAAACGGAGCAGTCAATAGCATTTTTGGACTTAAAAATACATCACACAGAAGACGGGGACATCAAAATAAAAGTACACAGAAAACCCACACACACCGACCAATATTTAAACTGGACTTCCGAGCACCCCATAATGCACAAAATATCAGTAGTCAGAACATTACATGAACGCACAGCAATAATTACAGATCCACAGGACAAAGAACAGGAGAAACAACATATACAACACGCACTGAAGGCATGTCAATATCCACAATGGGCAATATCAAAAGGGGCGGAACAGGTTAAGAACAACAAAACACAGAAGAAAGAGAAAAAACAAACCAACAAACAAGAACACGGGAGTAGTTGCATTACCATACATTAGGGGAATACCGTAAAATACCAAATAATAGCCCGGGCGATTATTTGTCTCAATCACGTAAGAGACCCGGCGCGTATTAGAGACTAGGCGGCTATTTGGAACAGGCGATTAATTCCTTCTTCACAAATACCTTCCCCAAAATCTACCTCAAAACGGGGAAAAAATCATTCTCAGATAGGCCTACTTTTAACCAGTATAACTTACAGTTTGTTTAGAGTTAGATTACAGATAGCACGATGCCGACTTCGGGGAATTTTGAAGACGCAGAATGCATCTTCGCATGGCACAGTCGGGGTGGATAAAGGATAAATCACACACCTTTTCCTGTTAATGACTAGTTAAGCGCATGCTTTACAAAATAATCAAGAAACCACACCATTGTCTGTGCGCAGCACTGTGATTTAATTACTCTGCAAAGTTATGGTCACTTGCTATCACCCTCACCCATGCAGCCTCCACCCTTTGCGCTTCGCGATGTCTGTCAATCTGAAATTGCATGGAGGGCGCGACGTTGAAGCAACATAATTAGGGTGCGAAGTGTCAAACCAAAGGGTTTTTTCTTATGCTGAAAAATAAGTGACCTGCAGTGGCTACATACTGTCATCTTGCATCACGTTTCTCTCCAAGACGTCTCCCTATTTGGCCGATATGAGCCTATTCCCCGAGTGAGTTGGTACGGTGGCTCGACCCCGTAGAAAACTTCAAGTTCAGATGAAAGTTAGTTGAATAGGTTACTGACTTGTAGGCCTACATGTTGCCTGCCTGACGCGTGCTTCTGCCCAACTTGCACGACAGATTACTTGTTGAAAAGGCCCCTTGGATTAGATTGGCCGCGAGCAGACTGAAATGCATGTTAGAACGCTCTCACCTTTTTTGTAAAGCGTCTTCCAGATCCGAATGGGTAAGGGCAAGTGAAATGGTATAAGGTCTTTAATAAAACTCAGTGTGTGCTTTGACGCATGCATTCGGCAATTTAGGTCGTTTAACAGAAGCAGCAGTCCAACCTTGGAAACCCGCAGTCCTCAATGTCACCACACACGCTGGCTTTCGTTGGGTATACCCAAAGGGGTATTCTTCATTCGATGATGTAAATGATATCCCACACACCCATGTCAAACGTAATTGGCTAAGACATCTGTCAAAAGTTACGGAGTTGCATTCCTCAAGAAATATTACGGTAGACCAAGATTATAACATTGAAATGACATGTTTATTATCACGTAACAAAATGTTGTAAACGGTATTATAGAAATATTCATTCATTCATTCATTCATTCATTCATATTGTTTCGGTAGAAAACTATGCAATGCAAAATCGTTTAAACACCAGAAAACCAGAAAAGTGCTGGGCCTCAAGATTCTAGATAGAACGTTCGGACGCTTTTTTTTTTTTTTTTAGACCCCGGCGAGTATTCGGAACCGGCCTTTATTTGTCACAACACACGCGTACACCCGGCCGTTAAAGGGAACTCGGCGGTTAATTGGAACTCGGCTATTATTTGGTATTTTACGGTAACTGAACGCATTCAAAGAGCAATGAGGAAACACAACATTAACACACCTGTCAAACCATACACAACACTCCGTCAGATCCTGGTTCATCCCAAAGACAGAATACATCCGGACAACAGATGCAACACCATATATGAGATTCCATGTCAATTATGCAATAAAACTTACATTGGGGAGACAGGAAGGAGTTTCAACACAAGAAAAAATGAACATAAGAAAGAGTGTGAAAAGGAGACAGCTACAAGACAAACCCGAACAATAAAAGAAAAGGCACAACAGGAAAATTATAAGTCAGCTATAACAGATCACTGCAAAAGGGAAAATCATATTATGGACTGGGGGAATGCCAGAGTCATCCGCACAGAAGATAACAAACATCAGCGCTGGATCAGGGAGGCCATGGAGATCCGTAAGCGAAGCCCGAAGACCATCAACCGGGATGAGGGAGCATACATGCTCTCCCACACCTGGAGTGCCATCTTGCAGGGGACGAACAGACAGTAGAAGGCGTGACCGACCTGTCAATCCAGACAGGAAGGCCACGCCTTCAGAAACATCAGCTGATAAAAGATGCGTCACCAATTAACATCGGGTGACACTCTGAGGAAGACGACAGTCGTACGTCGAAACATGTCAGGTAAACAAACCCAAAAACTAGATGTCTGATAAAAAAGAAAAAAAAAACTGGCCCATATTTTTTGTTCTAAGGGGGATATAGACCTGTAAATTGCTATATCTATGTATTCTGGCCCTGTCTATCAGATTCTGCACCTAAAAATAGCACAAGTTTACTAACTTTAGAGATATTAACCCCTTAAAAGTGGATTTTTTTAATGACAATTTTTTTGACATTTCAGGGGTCCATATCTTGGAAAGTTTTTATGTTGATGGGGTTTCAACTGATTTATCATCATATTTGGGAACTCTACTGTGTACTTAGAGAGTTTCAGGGCACTCAGAGCTTTGGTGGGGGTACAGGAGGGCCCCAAATATGGCTTTGGGACAAATTACCATTTGGTACGCCCTGGTTCAGGCCATTAGTTGGCCATGTGGGCACATGATGACTGGAATGAACCTTTAACCCTATCAACAGACACCTTTTATCAAACTTTTAAGCCAATAAAAACTTTGATTATCCAACTCCTTCAATATAAACTAAGCGTTTGTATATGGTACTATTTTTGCATATTTTCTGAAAAATCCTAAGTCCGGAAAGTAGGTCAACTGTTGTTTTGACTGCCTATTCATGTTTAAGGTAGTAAAAGCACACCCATATAGTGATTTTAATCTATGGGAAGATTATTTATACCCAATACCCCATTAGTTATATTGACAATTACAAGGGATAAACCCTTTCCCGGCTGTTTCACGATGCTGTTTTTTTTTTTTTTTACATTTTACACCTTTCCCTGTATCCAACCAAACTCTGACCACTATACACTTAATAGTTAAACGCATCTTTTAAACAGGAAAGGGAAAGATGCAAACAAGGGGATGATCCCAAGAAAAACATCCTGGTTGCTTTACTACATTTGTTCTGACATCCGATCTGGAAGTTAAACCTAGACTCATCAGGTTTTTTTTTTTTCAAGAAAAGGGGAAGGGGCCCCTAGCCACTCATGTGGGGAAAATTTAGGGCCCCTTCCCCTTTTCTTGAAAAACAAAACAAAACCTGATGAGTCTCTAGGTTTAACTTCCAGATGAGATGTCAGAACAAATGTAGTAAAGCAACCAGGATGTTTTTCTTGGGATCATCCCCTTGTTTGCATCTTTCCCTTTCCTGTTTGAAAGACGCATTTAACTATTAAGTGTATAGTGGTCAGAGTTTGGTTGGATACAGGGAAAGGTGTCAAATGTAAAAAAAAAAAAAAAAACCAGCATCGTGAAACAGCCGGGAAAGGGCTTATCCCTTGTAATTGTCAATATAACTAATGGGGTATTGGGTATAAATAATCTTCCCATAGATTAAAATCACTATATGGGTGTGCTTTTACTACCTTAAACATGAATAAGCAGTCAAAACAACAGTTGACCTACTTTCCGGACTTAGGATTTTTCAGAAAATATGCAAAAATAGTACCATATGCAAATGCTTAGTTTATATTGAAGGAGTTGGATAATCAAAGTTTTTATTGGCTTAAAAGTTTGATAAAAGATGTCTGTTGATAGGGTTAAAGGTTCATTCCAGTCATCATGTGCCCACATGGCCAACTAATGGCCTGAAGTAGGGCGTACCAAATGGTACTTTTGTCCCGAAGCCATATTTGGGGCCCTCCTGTACCCCCACCAAAGCTCTGAGTGCCCTGAAACTCTCTAAGTACACAGTAGAGTTCCCAAATATGATGATAAATCAGTTGAAACCCCATCAACATAAAAACTTTCCAAGATATGGACCCCTGAAATGTAAAAAAAAAAATGTCATTAAAAAAATCCATTTTTAAGGGGTTAATATCTCTAAAGTTAGTAAACTTGTGCTATTTTTAGGTGCAGAATCAGATAGACAGGGTCAGAATACATAGATATAGCAATTTACAGGTCTATATTCCCCTTAGAACAAAAGATATGGGCCTCCAAAAATGCTTGCAAATCAAGTGTACAATTCCCGGACCCCAAAAGTGGGTGTGGCACCCAAACTTTGAAGGGCCAAAATTCAAAAACCATTCGAGCTAGGAAGCTAAAATTTTGGATTCTTTCATTTGACATCATAAGGCACTAATAAAATAAATATCAGGCAAATTGAAGAGGTGTCACTGGGGAGGGTGTGTGAATTGACATGGAATGACCCTACATAAAATAAATAAAATTCATAAAAGGAAATTTGTACAGATGAGTGAACTAAAGTGCAACAGATGCTTTTGGTTTGTTATTGTGTAGTCTTATTGCTGTGGGTACAAATGATTTGTGGTACCTCGCTGTCCTGATTGGCCTCTGCAGAAATCTGTTATTAGACCTGGTGCTTCTTAAAAACTTTGGAAACAGAGGATGTGTTGGGTCAGTTAAAATTTGATCCATCTTTCTTAAAATAAGCTCATTGTACAGCTCAACTGCAGATGTCTGGTCCACACCAATAACCCGGCTGGCTGATTTAATGATACGCTGCAATTTTTTTGTGGTCCTGTATGTGCATATTTCCATAGACGTAGATTAGCCCAAATGATAATACTCTGTAAAAGTGATTTATAAAACAATTGGAGAATACTGCAGTCTAATCTAAAATCTTTGAGTTTCCTAAGAAAGAACATCCTCTGTTGTAGCTTCTTACATTTGGTCTGTGCACACTGGTTAAAACACAATCTATCGTCTATCTCTATTCCCAAATACTTGTAAGATGAGACCCGTTCTATCTGTTTGCCATTAATCTTGGATGGGGAGATAAGTATTCCTTTTTTTGCTAAAATCTATCACCATTTCCTTTGTCTTTTTAACATTGACCAATAAAAAGTTGTCTGTACACCACCTAATAAAACCCTGAACCTCCCTTTCAAAACCTTCAACGGATAAGGTGTCAGAATGTAGGAAGTCCACCAGTGCTGTATCGTCGGCGTACTTAAAAAGGGCATGAGCTGGGGAGGATGCCTGGCAGTCATTGGTGTACAGTGTGTATAAAATTGGTGAGAGAACGCAACCTTGCGGTGCTCCAGTATTAATTGTTTTCAGTGAGGAGATGTGGGAGTTAAATCTTACTTGCTGACTGTGTTCAGTTAAAAAAGCATTAATCCACAGTATGAGTCTGGGATTTACTCCTAGGTGTAGAAGCTTTCTCACCATCAAATGTGGTTGTATTGTGTTAAAAGCACTGCTAAAATCAATAAAAACAATTTTTACCAGACTCCTTGGGTGTTCAAGATGCTCATACACGTTGTTGGTCAAGGTAAGGAGCGCATCTTCGACCCCCCTCTTGGCACGGTAAGCAAACTGATTGGGGTCTAGAGAATGTGATACCTCAGAGAGAAGTTGGTTTAGAACGATTTTTTCAAAACACTTCATTACAGTGGATGTGAGTGCAACAGGGCGCAAGCCATTAAGTTCCCTGGGTCTGTTGTTTTTAGGCACTGGCACTATTAACGATCGTTTCCAAAGACTGGGGACCACACCAATGTCAAGGGACCATTGGAAGAGCCTTTGGAAGGGCTGTGCCAGCTCATTTGCACACATTTTTAAGGTTCCGTTGCTGATACCATCAGGCCCAGTAGCCTTACGTGGGTTTGTGCATCTAAAAAAGGATTTTACCTCATCAACAGAAATGTCCATACTTGCACCCTCAATACCCCTCACTTCCATACTAATCAAATGCTGCTCTGTTTTAAAATCATGTGTGTCAAACCTACAATAAGAATCATTTAACTCATTGGCCATGTCGAGCTCATTGTCTACTGCCATCAGATGGTTCTTAGGCTTGTAACCTGTAATTGTCTGTACCCCCCGCCATGCTCTTCTAGGGTCACTGTTGAAAAAAACCTTCAAGTTTGTGTTTATACGTGGATTTACAGTCTTTAATCAGGTTTTTGATCTTTTTCTGTACATTTTTTTTTTGTCTTCTGTAGTTCCACCCGATTTAAATAGACTCTTCTTCTGATTGAGAAGTTGCTTTAATTCCGTAGTCACCCAGGGTTTATTGTTGGGGAACATTTTAATAGTCTTTTTGGGTATGATTGTGTCCTCGCAGAATTGTATATATCCAGCAATGGCAAACGCCGCATCGTTGACGTCATCTGTTATTACATTCCAATCCGTGCTCGCAAAGCAATCCTGAAGTGCGCCAGTCGCGGTAGCAGTCCAGCATTTAACGTCCACGCGCCTGAACCTGGGCACATAGGCAGGGCTTAATTTAATCATATTATGGTCCGAGTTCCCTAGACCGGGTAGTGCTTTAGAGTAAAAGGCATCCGATATGTTACCATAACAGTGGTCAAGGCAGGCTTTATCGCGAGTGGGACAAGTGACATATTGCTGGTACGTGGGTAAAAGTTCCTTTAGACTGCAAAGGTTGAAGTCTCCCATTATGAAATTAGCCACATCAGGAGCCTCTGTCTCTGCCTGTGACACCAGTTCATGAAGCAGAGTGGCAGCAGCCTGTGTGTCGGCTGAGGGCGCAATATACACAAGAAAAAGTCTGATTTGGTGTATTTCCCGAGGCAAGTGATAGGGCCTTAGGCACAGCAAAAGCAATTCAATGTCCTTTGTGCAAACTTTGTGCTTCATTGTTGTGTGCAGGGTAACAGTACTTATTGTTCACAAACACACACGCCCCCACCTCTCTTTTTCCCAGAGTTTTGATTGCGGTCCATTCTCACCAGCGTGAAGCCCTCCAGGTCAACTGATGAGTCGGGATCCGTGTCCGTGAGCCAGCTCTCGGTCAAGCAGATGAGGCAGGACTGCCGGTAGTCCGAAAGGTATTGGCTGCTGGCTTGCAGCTCATCCACCTTGTTCCTTTTTTTTTTGTAATTCACATTTTTTTATTTTTTCCAAACATATACATAAGGACAATTACAACACCCAAACACAACATAGCCGCACAGCAGATCCCCCCTTCTTCCCCTCCCCCAGCACACATCACAATGCACAGTACCTTAGGTCAGTTAGTATTGTACCTCATTTCTCACTGATCCTCCCCTTTAATATATGTAAGGAAACTATCCCACATAGCAGAAAACTTTGACACAGAGTCTTTCACTTTAGCAAACATTAGTTCGTAAGAGGCTGTACTTGTCATGAGCTCGATCCAGTCCTTATAGCAAGGTGCACTTGTACTTTTCCATTTCCTTAAAATAACTTTGGCTGTAGTAAGGAAGCCTGCAAGAATTAATCCAAACTGTGCCTTTGTAAGATCAGCCGTTAGCACCGTTCGATCGCCGAGCAAGCAGAGCCGAGGTGAACCCGGCAAGGGCTGCTCCAACCACTCTTCCATAGTCCCAATCACTTGAGTCCATAAGGGAGAGACAAGTGGACAGTCCCACATGAGGTGTAGAAAAGTACCCCTAGAATTCTTACATTTCCAACATTCATCGCTATTGATTAGACCAAGTCGCTTAAGCCTAACAGGCGTCCAGTAGTATTTATGAATTATTTTGTAATGTACAAATCTTGTCTTAACATCTCTCACTGACCAACCCATGTTATGCACAATATCATCCCAAACACCTTGTTCCAATTCAAGACCTAAATCTTTTTGCCATATTAACCTCAGATTTTCATTTTTACCATACAGAGCATTAGCAGCCATGTTATAAAAAACAGAAGATGACTGCCCACACCTTGGAAACTTAAGGAAACTTTGCAGGACATTCTCATCCTGTCTTGTATTATAACCCATAGACAATACAGAACTTCGTAACTGAAGATATTTCCAAAAATCCCCCTTGTCATTTACATTATACCTGTCTTTGAGCCCTTGAAATGAAACAAACACTCCCTCCTCAAAAAGATCAGCAATAGTGGTAATACCCTTATCGTGCCATGTCTTCCAGAACACTGGTCTCTTCCCTATTTTAATTGCAGGATTGTCCCATATAGATGAGTAAGCCTGTTTGTAAGGACTCACTCCCAGCAATTTATGGACTTATGTCCAGACATACCTGGAATGTTGAAATATGGGATTGACTTCTTGGGCATCTAGTAGTTTTTGAGACAAAGCATCTATGTATCTAAATGGAAAGGTCAGAGACCTCTCAATTTCTAACCATCCCAATTTTAAGTCACTCTGTGTCCAGTGCTCACACAGTCTGAACACTTCAAAGGAGATACTATACAGCTCCACATTTGGCAAAGCCAGTCCACCCTTTCTCCTAGTAGTAAATAATTTATTTAAACTAATCCTAGGCTTCTTTCCCTCCCACAAATACTCTTTAACCATATCATTATATTGCCTTATCAACGAATCAGGAATAGTCAGAGGCATCATCATGGAAACATAGTTGACCTTTGAAGAGACCATCATTTTAACTGTATTTATTTTACCCCACAAAGATAAATGTAACACTTTCCACCTATCAAAGCTGGTCTTAATATTCTGAAGAATTGGATTCACATTAATTTGTACCAATGTTTGGAAATCCATGGTCAACCTTATGCCCAGATATTTCATTCCTGATGGTATCCAAGTGAATGCAAACGCCCCAATATCTGCCTTTGAGCAACTACTGGACACCGGCATTACTTCAGATTTTTGCCAATTGATTTTATAGCCTGAAATTCTTGAGAAATTCTCAATAATATCCATAACCCCTGGAATAGAGGAGGCTGGATCTGACAACATCAGTAAGATGTCATCAGCATATAGAAACATCTTATGCATTTGCCCCCCTGCCAACACTCCCTTAACTTTTGAATCAGCTCTTATAGCGATTGCCAACGGTTCCACAAATAAGGTAAATAACAATGGGGATAATGGGTCCCCCTGCCTTGTGCCTCTTCCTAAATTAAAGAAAGGGGACATGATGCCATTCGTTAGAACAGCTGCCCGTGGTGCTGAATACAAAACCTTAACCCATTTGATAAATCCCTTCCCAAAACCAAAGGCCTGCAGTGTGTGTATCAAATACCCCCACTCTACTCTATCAAACGCCTTCATAGCATCCAGAGAAAAAGCAGCCACAGGAACATTCTCATCACGATTTATCCACATAAGATGTAATAGGCGCCTAAGGTTAGCTGCAGAAGATCTACCCTTAACAAAACCAACCTGATCTCCATTAATGATTGTTGGTAAGACTTTCTCCAGTCTCATTGCCAATACCTTCGACAGAATTTTACAATCTACGTTCTCCAAGCTAATCGGCCTATAGCTACTTGGTGCATATGGGTCCTTATCTTTCTTCAGTAGAACAGTTATTACTGCGTCATTAAAGGTGGGAGGGAGTTTTCCCTCCTCAAATGCTTCTGTGAAAACCATTGTTAAAATGGGAGCCAATGTGTCAATATTGACCTTGTAGTATTCAGCCGTAAAACCATCAAGACCCGGTGACTTTCCAGATTTCATTGACAGAATGGCAGCTCTAACCTCTAATTCGTCTACAGGGGCATCCATCATATGCACTTGTGTTGGCGACACAACAGGGATCTCTATATTTGAAAAAAAATCTGTATACCTATCCTTATCAACAGGGATTTCTGATCTGTATAAGTCTTCATAGAAATTCTTAAATAACCCATTAATTTCTGCATTCTCTGTCAGCACCTCCCCTCTATCATTATTAATAGCTGGTATTAAGAGGCTAGCATCCTTCCTCTTCAGTTGTGAGGCCAACAATTTACTTGCCTTCTCACCACTCTCATAGAAGCTGGTCTTCAATCTGAAAAGGGCATATTCTGCCTTCTTATTGTAAATTTCATTTAGCTGAAATTTCAAGTTACATATTTCTTTAAATCGATGTTCACTATAAGATTGTGACAACATGGTTTCCTTACTTTTGATCTGGGATTCTAATTCCTTAATCTTCAAATAAGACATTCTTTTTAAATAACTTGACTTTGAGATAAAATGGCCCCTCATAAACGCTTTTGAAGCTTCCCATACACTTGAGATCTTCTCTGTTGAATCTACATTTTGCTCAAAAAAGCTCTTAAGGTGGGTGTCCATAAATGCCTTAAGTGTGGGATCCTGAAGAAATGACGCATTTAGTCACCACCGACCTCCACTTGGCTTACTTGATTTCAGCTCTAATATCAACTCTACTGGAGCATGATCAGACAAAGCTATTGCTCCAATCTTGCACTCAGCTACAACCTCAGTCATTTTTCTTGAAACCAAGAAATAGTCTATCCTTGAGTATGATTTATGCACATGGGAGAAAAAAGTATATTCTTTTTCTCTAGGATTGACCACCCTCCAGATATCTATCAGGCCATGGTCTTTCATCATCAGTTGTATAGCTAACCTATCTCTTGGCACAGATTTATGATATGTAGTTCGATCTATATAGGCATCCTGTACTTGATTAAAGTCACCAGCCATCACTATCTGAGCCTCTTCAAGTTCCCCAACACTCTTATTAGCCATATGAAAAAAGTCGCTATCATCTTTGTTTGGAGCATACACATTACAAATATTCATCTTCACTCCATCAATGGCAGCATGAATACAAATCATCCTACCCTCCTCATCTTTCTTCTGATTGAGCATTACTAAGTTTAATTTTTTGTGCACCAATATTGCCACCCCATTCTTCTTACTACTGTACGAACTGTGAAATACCTGTCCTACCCAATCACGTTTAAGCTTCTCTGCTTCTTTACCCTCCATATGAGTCTCTTGAATTAAAGCAATATCTGCTTGGTGAGACTTCAGATAGCTTAACCACTTCTTTCTTTTTATAGGATTCTGGGAACCATTTATATTCCATGTTATAATTTTAATCATTTTAGCCATTTGGTAATAATACATTGAACATTTGAAGGTGTGCCCACAGAGGGGAATACCCACCCACAATCCCAGCTGTGCAGACTACAATAAACAGAAGAAAGAAAAAAAAAAAAAACCACACACACACAAAGCAACCCTAACACCCCCCACCCACATCTCCCAATACTTCTTTTTGCAAAAAAGAAATATCCCCACCCATACATGGTCCGTAAGGCGCAACAGCCAGATACCTCCAGACTCCACAAAACCCCCTTTCTGAATACTTGTTAGCAATAATTAACACGCCAACATTTCTTACTACAACTCCAAATTAGCCTCAACCTTTCTCTTGACAGCTATTACAAAACCACGCTGCCATTAGGCTATAGCTGTTTACATGAACATATAGGTAATCAAATGAAAAACTAAGGACCACTTTAGACCTCTGTGGGTCTATCAAATAGGCTACTCACAGTCATCTGGTTTAGCAAACCTATGCGCCCGCCCAAGTCCAAGGAATGAACACCAATTAAAATCCAAGGCTCATTAGCCCAGGACAAAAACAGAAATATATTGTAATCCTCAAACTTTGGCTCCGCGCAGTCCGCTTCCAGAAGAAAACAAGCGACATTTGCCACCGCATCTCCTAGCCCTGTTCAGCGTCGTCCACAGTTGCCAGCGCTCGTGCGTCACTCAAAAGCTCCAGTGCTTCACGTGGGTCTGTGAAGCTCACCTTTTCCCCTTTCCATGTAAAACGAAGGGTTGCAGGGAACGCCAGTGTGAAACGAATATTCATCTCGTGTAATTTCCTCCTTACTTCAGTAAACTGCTTTCTTTTGGCCGACACGTCCTTGGTCATGTCAGGAAAGACAGAAATGTTGGAATCGTCCCAATGTATCCCTTCACCTATGCTAGCCTTTGTTTTCACCGCCGTCATGACACGTTCCTTCTCCAGAAAACTCTGAAAGCGAACAATAACCGGGCGCGGTGGCTTATTCGGCTCAGATGTTTCAGAAAACACTCGATGCACCATTTGAAGCTCCGACTCGGCCACATTCACTCCCAAAGCATCAGTAAAAAAGTTCCTCACACGTTCACGCAGCTTTATCTGACTTCCTTTCTTTTCTTTCAACCCGAAGATTCGCACATTAAGACGTCTTTCCCTGTTGGCCATATCATTCACCCTCTCACGTAGCTCAGCGCACTCTTTGGCACTCGTTTTAGCCATCATCTTCCATTTGTCTCTCTCGTCTTCCAATTCTGAGATCCGACCCTCAGCCTCGCCCAATCGCTGGACAATAGATTCCACATCTGTCTTAATTTTACCTTGATTATTCTTGACACTTGTCACATCTGCTTGTAGGGTTGTTAGAGTACCACTGAATCGAGACATCTCCTCCATTGCTTTCTGAAGTGCTGCTTGCAGTTCGGCAAATCCAGGCGGTGCCTTGGCCATTTCTGAAGGCAACGCTGACCCGGAATCTGAGCTTTTGGCGGAGCTCTGTATGCTAGCATGACTAGCCCCTTGCTTAGCAGTGCGTGTTTTCGACGCTGCACTCATAATGGCCTAATATAACTTCACCAACTTATCCCCTACTAAACTTGTAGTGGTACTCCTGCCTCTGATGCAATATTTTCCCCTAAATTCTGGAGTCTATCGTGTCATAAAATAAATTTATTTTGGGGGTTTGACGGAGCAGCTCCCTCACACATCCATCGTGCTTCGCGATCCCACGTGACTCTCCATCCACCTTGTTCCTTAAACTTTGGACATTGCCCAGCATGATCGATGGAAGTGGTTGTCGGTAGGGTTGCCTTTTAATCCGCTCCCGGATCCCACCTTTCCTTCTGCGTTTCCTTGCTTTAGAGTTCTTACTTTTGACACAATCGAGTGATAGCAGGGGCGGCACGGTGGTGTAGTGGTTAGCGCTGTCGCCTCACAGCAAGAAGGTCCGGGTTCGAGCCCCGTGGCCGGCGAGGGCCTTTCTGTGCGGAGTTTGCATGTTCTCCCCGTGTCCGCGTGGGTTTCCTCCGGGTGCTCCGGTTTCCCCCACAGTCCAAAGACATGCAGGTTAGGTTAACTGGTGACTCTAAATTGACCATAGGTGTGAATGTGAGTGTGAATGGTTGTCTGTGTCTATGTGTCAGCCCTGTGATGACCTGGCGACTTGTCCAGGGTGTACCCCGCCTTTCGCCCGTAGTCAGCTGGGATAGGCTCCAGCTTGCCTGCGACCCTGTAGAAGGATAAAGTGGCTAGAGATAATGAGATGAGATGAGATGAGATGAGTGATAGCAGCGATGTGTCATCCAAGCAAGGGAATGCAGGAGATGGTCAGACATTCAGCAGAAATTCCCTTGTGTAGGTGATGCGATTTGCTCGGCAATCATGCATATTTGAGTTGTAGCCAACTGCATGTCTGACAAGATCAACTAGAAAAGTGATCAAGATCACCAGTAGAATGACTGAGTTCAGTTTCATTTTGTAGCTTACACGCTGACGATTCAGGAACTTAAATGGTTGCTGTTTTTGTTGTGTATAAAAAGACACATGATTTAAAACAAACAAAACAGGTAAGGAGACACACAACAGACCGTGTCGCCGCTCGCGCATGCGCCACATATTTAAAAAGTATACCTGCCTTTCCTGTTAATGTAATCTGTGGAATTGGCTGAAGGTTGTTTTATCTCTGTGTGTGTGCACCATCTACAGCACCTAGACACTGGGGGAGGCCATGCGCTTGCTGAAATCCGTGCACAAGCTGTTGGACAGCAGTTTCTGTTGTCGGCAGTCGTATGTACTTAGGACCAAGATGCACAGTAATCGCTTTACACACTTGTCTGATTATTATGAAAACCATCGACCTAGAGAGCCCGAATGTATTTGCCATTTTCCGTATTCTACCCTCATCAGCTAAATAATATAGGGTGCAGGCTACTTTTGTCAATACACTGACTGGGTTCCGCATGACAGTCATCTGGCCTTCAATGTAGGGATGCAGTAACTCCACAAGCGAGAGCAGCAATGACTGCAACATTCAGAAGTTCTCGTGCCATTCCTCTGGGAGAACAACTTCATTTGTGAAGTTTAGCCACCAGGCAGCAGTTCGCCCGGGTCGGATCCAAAAGCGGCGGTGACGTTGGTAAGCAGCAAGCCTTTGTCTTGGCGGGAGGAAAAGCGCCTGAAAAACTGCGACCCTGTTAGGTTTATATAAGTATTATTCTTGACCAAGAAGGCAGTAATTTATTAAAATGGTGACAAAATTAAGGATCAACTTCGGTTCAGTTAAAAATGACCTTCTGTCTTGGCTGGACATTGTTTGGGAACATTTTGTTTATTTTGGTATGAAATGTGTATTTTTGATCAGAGATGTGTCTGAACGACGCCAAGGTCTGTTTTGATGTCAGATCGACCCACACACACTTTAATGTTGGATGTAATGGTAGCCTTATTGCTGAACAAAGAGTTAAGACTTTATATTTTTGGATTATTGCATATACTATGGCAGCGATTTAAATTTAATTGTTAGATCTAAGATGCATTCAATGATTTAAGTTAGTTTTATAGTTTTAAGTTAGTTTTATAATTACAGAATATAATTTAGGGCTGTTAAGACCTAATGTTAAGACTTCATGAGTTTAATCCTGAATCCTGTTTGACCTTTCTCTGGTGAAGTAGCATTTCTTTGCTTTGCCAGACATATTCTTATTTTTCGTATGACTGTCTTTTAGGTTTGTTCTTATTTACTTATAACAGAAGGATAAAGCGGCTAGAGATAATGAGATGAGATATCTTTGTTGAAAGATTCCGTATGTGTGTAAGCAATGACCTTGTTATGATTATTTGACCTGCCCCAAGATCAAGCTGCTCACTTGCTCGCAAGTCAACCACACACACACACACATACATCTGAACACTCCATCAGAACAGTGATGTAATTAAAATGTGACCTGCTCTCTCACACACACACACACACACACACACAGATATCAAAATGATGTCACTCACTCACACCCTCCCATAGACACACACACACACACACACACCCCTCTCTGAGGTCACATACAAACACACACACATTCGACAGACACAATAGCCGTTTGGAGAGATTATGATTTGTTATAAAAGGTGTTTGTAATCTTTCATCTTTGGCGAGAATACTGCGATTAAACAGCAGTTAAACCGATCTCTGGTTCTTTGTTTTTTTGCGGTGTTCCGTCCCAGACGTCTGGGTGGTACGAGGGCGGGGGTCCCGAGAAATAAGTTGACCGATTGACCATTTCAGACTGGGTTGAACCCCAACAATTTGGTGGCCCGTACGGGGACCTCCCAATCAGGTAAGGTTTAATTGATTAGTTTGATTGGTTGGACTTCCGCCTGGTTGGAGGTCTCAGAAAAAAAAAAAAACCAGTTGTTTATTATTTTGGTTATGTTATTGGTAATCCGTGGTAGAGGCACGGGACGTTTTTATTTTGGGGATCCTCGTGGACTTTTGTTTACGGGAAGAGCCACGGGAAGATTGGTTAAACCTCGTGTAAAAGCACGGGAAGGCTATCCTCGTAATTTGTTTACGGGAAGGTGACCCTCGTGAAGTGAAGGAGCTGTCACGGGAAGAGCGCGCTTTTTATGTTAAACCCATAATAATTACCCTAATTAATCTCGGGACTGATTTCCTTCGTACCACCATGGGGGGGAAAAATTGTATTATATTAATTGTATTATTGTATTAAGGTACCCGGACCCCGAGAAAAAACCCACGGGATTGGATGAATTGCTGTGGTTTAGCATTCTACACAAATTCTAGCCAATTTGGCTGGCTCAGTTTGATTTATTCTTATTCAGGTATTTGCAATCTCTAGGAGCTGTGTAATGTATCTTTAATTGTTATAACATTTATATAAGGCATTACTGGATATGCACAGAATAATGAAACAACAAATCAGTACTCTGGACATGAACTGTGTTCCTGGTGTGCATAAATGTTAAACCTTTGATCAATCAAACCTGTATAACCAACTTCCAAAATACTTATTTCCCTTATAAAATCCTTATAAGATGCAAATTAAAATGATTTACCTAAAATTTGAATGATAATTAACAATGATGTATCCCAGGTACTTTTTATTCAATATCAAATCAAATCAAGTTTATTTGTATAGCGCTTTTAACAATAAACATTGTCGCAAAGCAGCTTTACAGAATTTGAACGACTTAAAACATGAGCTAATTTTATCCCTAATCTATCCCCAATGAGCAAGCCTGTGGCGACGGTGGCAAGGAAAAACTCCCTCAGACAACATGAGGAAGAAACCTCGAGAGGAACCAGACTCAAAAGGGAACCCATCCTCATTTGGGCAACAACAGACAGCCTGACTATAATATTAACAGTTTTAACAGGTATAACCCTCAACTGTCCTCATGGGGCTGTCCTTCACAGGAGCGGTGCGATAAAACTCCGACCAGACACAGGGCACCAGGATGGATCAAGCAGGTCCAAGGGGCAGAAGAGGCCAGCATCTCAATCCCAGGATCAACATGTAACTCAGAGGGACAGATGGGGGGGGGGGGGGGAGGGAGAGAGAAAGAAAACACAGGTTGTTAGGTATGCCCTAAAAATGACAAGTATTAAATCTGTGTGGTAGACTCGCAGAGACGAGAGTCTTTACCTCAGGCGTAACACACAACAATGGCATGTTAATATGGTAAAAAATATCATGACCTGCTCTGGCTGGATGCTTGATTGGGTGATGGGAGCACACTCCTCAGCAATGATGAGATGCAGATGGGACCCTTGGGGCTGGCCAAGACAATTCAGTTACATTTCACCGGGTCTGGGACATGCGACAGAATGTCTGACGGCTGATTCCCTGCAGGCTACGATAGCCAGTCGAGGTTTCCACCCTCTCCACCAAAAGATTTCCTGTTGACTCCATGTAACTCAGAGGGACAGATTTGGGGTGGAGGGGAGGGAAAGAAAACACAGGTTGTTAGGTATGCCCAATGTCACCTGAATAAGTAGGAGCAGTATGCATATTGCACCGAGTACAAGCAGGGACTCCGGCAACTAACTATGACAGCATAACTAAAACGAGAGAGCCAGAAGGTAACACAGGCATGAGGGAGCCCCGAGACATAAAGCAGCAGCCACTACACCGTCAACAAACTCGAGTGAGCAAGCGAGTGGGGACTGACAGCATCCATACATCCCAGTTTACCAAAACACTCTGTCTGAGGATCCTCCAGATCTACACCTTTACCTCATAAACACCATTAACACAAGGCTTGACTAAACAGATATGTTTTCAGCCTAGACTTAAATGCTGAGACTGTGTCTGATTCCCGAACACTACTTGGAAGGCTGTTCCATAACTGTGGGGCTTTGTAAGAAAAGGCTCTGCCCCCTGATGTAGCCTTCACTATACAAGGTACCAGCAGATAGCCTGCACCTTTTGATCTAAGTAGGTGTGGCGGGTCATAGAGGAGCAGAAGTTCACTCAGGTACTGTGGTGCGAGACCATTTAGTGCTTTAAAGGTCAATAGTAGTATTTTATAATCAATACGAAATTTGATTGGGAGCCAATGCAGTGTGGATAAGACAGGCGTGATGTGGTCATATTTTCTAGTTCTAGTAAGGACTCTTGCTGCTGCATTTTGAACTAACTGGAGCTTGTTTATGCACTTATTGGAACATCCAGACAGTAAGGCATTACAATAATCCAACCTGTAGGTAACGAAAGCATGGACTAGTTTTTCTGCATCATGCAATGACATTAAATTTCTTATCTTTGCAATATTTCTGAGATGAAAGAAAGCTATCCGGGTAATGTTATCAATGTGAGTTTCGAATGAAAGACTGGGGTCAATAATCACTCCGAGGTCTTTTACTGCTGCACGTGAAGAAACAGAAAGGCCATCCAGAGTCACTGTGTAATCAGAAAACTTACTTCTAGCTGTATGTGGTCCTAGTACAAGTACTTCAGTCTTGTCAGAGTTAAGCAGAAGGAAATTAATAAGAATCCAGTGTCTAATGTCCTTAACACATTCCTCAATTCTATTAAGCTGGTGTCTCTCATCAGGTTTTGCAGAGACATACAACTGTGTCATATCAGCATAACAGTGGAAACTAATACAATGTTTACGAATAATATCACCCAGAGGTAACATATATTGAGGTATTTCACTCACGTGACCAAGTCATGTGATGCTGCCATTTTGGACGGCACGGCTCGAATCGGTTTGAATGCGAGGAAGGCGACAAACGAAAAACATAAAAGAAAAAGGAGCGAGATGCAGAAAACACCTTCACTATCCAGCAATGTAGGGCATTTACAGGGCGAGCAGAGGGAGAGGTATTTGCAAAAATTGAGGTTAGCAGGCTTAGAGAACGATGTTTACCTGCTTCCACCAGGATTGTTCACTGACGTACAGAAGTACACGAAGCCCTCGTCTTTACCTGACTTCGGCCCACAGGATCTGTATACCTATGTCGTTAAAAACCCATCGCCATACACAGGTATTGATCTGAAAGCGTATAAGAGTTTGGATGCCTACAAATATTTTGTGTCAGGCTGGGTAACATGCCTACATCAGCGGGTCGTCCCTGGAGCCAGTGGTCGCCATCTGATTACAGCTAAGGTTTGTTCACATTTTCATTTACTTTCGGTCCTCAGGATAAACAAAATGTTATTAAATGTCATTGAAATAACTTCTTAGTCTGTTGAGACATGGCCCGTTATAAATTTGCTGTTACCAGGCAATGACTAAGAACTGTATTATTAGGGTCGGTGTCTGTGTTGTAGCAGTGTACTAGCAGCTAGCTGTTAGCACTAGCTAATGTCAACAACATCGTAGCTGGTATGTTACTGTAGCAATATTTACGTTCAGTCATTTGGATGACTGTTAAAACCTTTCAGTCTCAAGTTTTCCTTTACTGGATTTACTAGTTTACTGAGCTAGCGCGCTCTCCGGCCGGGCCGGGAGCCATCGCGCGCTCTCCGGCCGGGCCGGGAGCCATCGCGCGCTCTCCGGCCGGGCCGGGAGCCATCGCGCGCTCTCCGGCCGGGCCGGGAGCCATCGCGCGCTCTCCGGCCGGGCCGGGAGCCATCGCGCGCTCTCCGGCCGGGCCGGGAGCCATCGCGCGCTCTCCGGCCGGGCCGGGAGCCATCGCGCGCTCTCCGGCCGGGCCGGGAGCCATCGCGCGCTCTCCGGCCGGGCCGGGAGCCATCGCGCGCTAGCTCAGTAAACTAGTACATCCAGTAAAGGAAAAACTTGAGACTGAAAGGTTTTAACAGTCATCCAAATGACTGAACGTAACTATTGCTACAGTAACATACTAGCTACTGTTGTTGACATTAGCTAGCTTGCCGTCCAAAATGGTGGACACCGGGGCGTCACGTGACCCTGTGACGTCAGGTGAAATACCTCAATAGAGAAAAAAGCAGTGGACCCAAGACAGAACCTTGTGGAACACCAAACTTTACCTCGGTACGTCTAGAAATATCACCATTTATATCAACATACTGATAACGATCAGTTAGATAAGACCTGAGCCAGGAGAGGGCCATTCCCTTAACTCCTACAACATTTTCTAGTCTATCCAGAAGAATGGAATGATCAATGGTATCAAATGCTGCACTAAGGTCAAGCAACACAAGTAGCGAGACACAGCCCTGATCAGATGCCAACAGTAGGTCGTTTACTACTTTAACCAGTGCTGTCTCTGTGCTATGATGAGGTCTAAATCCTGACTGATACATTTCATGGATGTTATTCCTATGTAATATGAGCATAACTGCTGTGCCACAGCTTTTTCAAGGATCTTGGAGATAAAGGGGAGGTTTGATATTGGCCGATAATTGGACAGCTGACAGGGATCAAGGTCAGGTTTTTTTAATCAGGGGTTTGATAACTGCTAGTTTAAAGGATTTGGGTACATAGCCAATCATAAGAGAAGAATTTATTATTTTTAGAAGCGGTTCAATTACTCCAGGCATTATTTGTTTGAATAGACGTGTCGGTAAGGGATCTAGTACGCAAGTTGAGGCTTTTGATGTAGAGATTAATGAAAGTAATTCAGTTTCTTTTAGGGGAGTAAAACATTCTAACTGATGATCTGATACAGTTATATTGTTAACTACAAGGTCACTTTCATTGTCTAACCTTAAATTAGTAGTTTGAATTTTTTGTTGGATATTCTCAATTTTGTCATTAAAAAAATTCATGAAGTCGTTGCTACTCCATACTGCAGGTGTGCATGTGTCTATAGTGGACTTATTCCTGGTTAATTTTGCTACAGTATTAAATAGGAATCTAGGATTATTTTTGTTATCTTCTATTAGGGAGGAGAGATATGTTGATCTCGCAGCACTAAGAGCTATTCTATACTTCAGGAAGCTCTCCTTCCACGCTAATTTGAACACTACCAATTTTGTTTGACACCATTTACGTTCCAATTTTCGAGTGGTCTGTTTTAATGTGTGAGTGTCATCATTATACCAGGGTGCTAATTTTTTGTCTCTGACCATTTTCCTTTTAAGAGGAGCTACATTATCTAAAGTATGGCGGAATGTTGACTCCAAGCATTCAGTTGCCTGATCAAGTTCTGCAGGGGCTGACAGTGACCCAATCAAAGTTGACAGCTCTGGGAGATCATTTATAAAGCTCTGTGCAGTAGTTGACGTGAATGTACGTTTAATACAGTAGCGTGGTGAGGTGCATATATTATTACTCAGACATATTTTGAATGAGATGAGACAATGATCTGAGAACTTCAGACTGTGGAAGTATGACTATATTGTCTATGTTTAATCTGAATGTTAGTATTAGATCAAGGGTGTGACCACCATTATGGGTCGGTCCTATGACATTCTGCTTAATCCCGACTGAGTCTATAAACATGTTCCTCCTAATTTCGAACTATTGATATGAAATGCTTTGATTAACTGTTTGCTGAGTTTTAAACCTCCATACTTTTGCCTTTAACAACCACAGAGGATATGGAATGGATAGGCTTTTAATGCATTTAGTTAACCATAATTTTTTCCAGCAAGAAACAGAGTTAACAAACATTTACTTGAATAACTTTTTGTTTATAAATCGGAGACTTGGGTTTATCTTTGTTTAACCATTAAGAAAAAAACTTAATAAATTATCATATTTATGAAACATTGGCTTGTATAAGTATTCATTGTCCTTGAACCTTTCCGCATTCTGTTGCACTGCAACCTGGAACTTAAATTGACATGAAACTACACAAAATATGATTTAATAAGCAGTACCTCTCTCTCTGGATGTCATCCTACAGTCTCTTCTCGAGCAAGGCATGGTGAGACACTTTACACAAGATTTACGTAAGATTAATGAATTAATTGTTTCTTCTGTAATATCACAGGTTCCTGCCATTAATGATCTCTGTTCTGCCTTTTTTTTTCACGCACATGAGGGGATAGCGTTTGGACTCAGGTTTCATTTGACTCTCCTGCTGTTTTTTTCCAGCTGTAATTCATAACGCGCTCTGTGACCTTCTCCCTCCCTCAGGACTCAGTGGTCTGTGTTCTGGTATCTGCTGAGTCACCAGAAATCTGCCAAGACACTGACACTTGCGCCTGCTTCAACATCTGGCGCATAAGGGCTTTAAGGTTTCCAGAACCAAGCTGCAATATTGCATGGACACTTAAGTATTTGAACTTTTGAACTTTCTTAAGGCTGTCATTCTAGACACAAAACGCCCTGCAGTTAAACATGCACTGATGTCTTTTCTGGGTCAGAAAATGGATCCCTGACTGCTCTTTATATGATGAGCTTCTCCGTTCTGCAATCTCTCATCACGATCCACTGCAACATCCTTTGACCTGGACTGACGCTATGGTGGTCGCTTATCACTCCCTCAAAAGCACCCTTCGTTCCGCCCCTGGATTACCTGCTCACTTCAAGCCCTTCCACCTCTATGCCTGTGAACACCAAGGCACAGTCTCTGGGGAGCATGGGGGGGGGGGGGGGAATGCATCATTGTGTGTTTTTATCCAAAACATTAGACATTGTTGTTCAAGGTTTACCTGCGTGTCTGGGGGCTGTCTCCGCATGTGCTTTGATGGTTTTAGATGCGGAAAAATTGGATTTGTCTCACCCACTGATCTTGCACTCATCACATCAAGTTAAACAGGTGTTGCAAAATTTACAGACCCATTAAATTAATTTAGTAGATAATTAAATTAACATATGACTATTTATTCTCTGTTCTACTAACAATCTCGAAATACATGTCACATCCTCTTTTGATAATGTAGGTCGCGCTCTCGCACGCCTCCTTAATTCTCGGGATGATACTTGGGATGACATTTGATATTGTTTGTCTAAAAATCGTACATACTACTAGTATCAGGTCTGATCTCTCCTCCAGCCCTCTAGGGATGGGGGAAGTACTCTTTGTTTTGATGGTTCTTGTTCTAAACGGTTCTTGTTTTATAATTTATGAAATTTATCAATACCTCTGTGGTTACCCTGATATTCTGCATGAGGCATACGCTCTTTCTTTCTCATTTGATTTGTCATCTTGATTGTGGACAAATTCTCTAAATGGGTAGAAGTTTTTCCCAGTTCTCGAGAGAACACTCGTACTCTGGCAAAAGAAATAATACCTAGTTATAATAATGATATTTTATTTATAAGTGCCTTTCAAGGTACCTTAGAACACTGGACAGTAAAAAAAGAAAAACAAACAAAAGCAGAACAATAAAATAAGAAATCAATAATAATAAATTATTGTTATAGTTATGGGGTTTCAAATGCCATAGACTCAGACAAGGGTACCCCTTTCACCTCAAAAGTCACACAAAACCTTTGTAAGTATCTCTAAACTAAACTGGTGTTTTCACATTCCTCAATCCTCTGGTATCGTAGAACGTACTAATCGAACATTGAAAGACAAATTAATTAAGGTCAAGCAGGACACAGGTTTGGTTCTGTAATCCATAATTCATTCTGGCTGAAATTTATGTGACACCAAGAAACTATTTTTTGGAAGAAATTATTCTCCCCTGGAAGAAGGGAACTCCGGCTCCGGGTACCTCTGATTTGAAAATGCATATGGATAAGTATTCTGCAGCCCTTATAGATAAGTTGCATAAAATTTGTACCAAGGTCAATAGTACAATATTATCTCCACCACACACCCCTTTCACGTGGGAGACAAGTGCTGGTGTGACTTTTTAGAGTAATGATTTGGACAATTGGGAAAACCTAGATATAGTGGGCCTGCAGACATAGTCGCCATTACTTTTACTGCTGTTTTAACTGATCTTTTTCCACAGTGGATCCATGCCACACGATTGAAGAAGGCTCCATAACAAAGTTGTGTTACAATAACAAGTTTGCTGCTATTAACGCTTTTTGTGTCCCTATCTAGTCTCCCTCTGGCCAGTTTTCTCTCTCTCTCTGTCTCTCTATTTCTGAGCTCTACACAGATTCGACTGAGAATCCTCAAGACGTTGTGAACAAAGAGGGGAAGAGATCTTGCGCCCCGTTTGGAACCAATCATCCTCACTATAACCATGAAAGTCCTCATCACGGGTTTTGTGACTTCATCGTTGCTCGGGGCAGGGCTACCTGCCCGAGCCTTCATGACTGCTTCATCTTTGCTCGGGGCAGGGTTACCCGCTTGAGCTGGACTTCGAGACAACATCTTCTGGACTAACTTCGCTAACTGGACTGCACAAGCGCACACCACACGAATGTGTTATGTCTTTCATCTGATGCCGTCTTCTACTATTATTACACATCTCTATGCTCTGAAACTCTGTATTCTTACAGGACTCTGTTCTCACTATAGGTCGATATGCCCTATAATTCCCTTATAGTACCCTTCTAATTTCATTTTTCCCCTCACTCTTTTAGAACAAATTACTCTGAAGGAAGTAGCGTGTATTTGGGACGAATTAAGAGGTTTTGAGTTTCTCTAAGCTCCGATGAGGTGGGACGAGGGCTGATCGGGCATGCCCACCCTCTGAGCACCAATATACGTCAAGAAGGGCAAAGATTAACTCAAGATTAATTCTCGATGTAATCACATATATGATCATGAGGTGATAATATATAGTCCTAGGATTTGATAATAGTGATACTATTATCAAAGGGGGGGATTGTTAGGTTTATATAAGTATTATTCTTGACCAAGAAGGCAGTAATTTATTAAAATGGTGACAAAATTAAGGATTAACTTCGGTTCAGTTAAAAATGACCTTCTGTCTTGGCTTGACATTGTTTGGGAACATTTTGTTTATTTTGATATGAAATGTGTATTTTTGATCAGAGATGTGTCTGAACGACGCCAAGGTTTGTTTTGATGTCAGATCGACCCACACACACTTTAATGTTGGATGTAATGGTAGCCTTATTGCTGAACAAAGAGTTAAGACTTTATATTTTTGGATTATTGCATATGCTATGGCAGTGATTTAAATTTAATTGTTAAATCTAAGATGCATTCAATGATTTAAGTTAGTTTTATAATTACAGAATATAATTTAGGGTTGCTAAGACCTAATGTTAAGACTTCATGAGTTTAATCCTGAATCCTGTTTGACCTTTCTCTGGTGAAGTAGCATTTCTTTGCTTTGCCAGACATATTCTTATTTTTCGTATGACTGTCTTTTAGGTTTGTTCTTATTTACTTATATCTTTGTTGCAGTGGCGGCTCCTGAATTTTTCGGGGGGGGGGGGGGGGGCAATTTTCCCCCGTTATGTCTACACGGACCATAAATGTCCACAGGACCGAAGTAAATTGACCTAGGTAGCAAATCAATTTGCCGAACTTGTTTTTGCTTGGTAAATTCAGATATCAATATAGACAATATCTCTTCTCTCCACTAGGTGGCAACACTGAACAAGTTAAAGGTGGCAAACTAAGGTAGCCTAGTAAACTAGACCCACCCGCCTAGCGGCCAAAAATATTTTTGCCTACAAGTGGCAAATATTCACATTTAGTCTGGCTTGCCAGGCTAAAACTAAGGAAGATTCATTGTGAAGCCTTCAAAGCAAAACATTTGGCATCACAATCAATATTACATTACTCATTTATTTTCTCATATTATTCCAGTATTCTATAAGAAGTTAATTAGTTAGAACTTTATTGATCCCCATGGGGCAATTGTATTTGCTGTACAGTCGCTGGCACAAGACATGAGACACAGACAGGCATACAAAACAACAGAAAAAACACATACACAGAAAATTGCTATTCACACACTAATACTACATTGGTTGACTGAATTACCACTTGGCCTCGTTTAGGGCTTTTATCGCTTGGGGTACAAAAGAAAACCTTGACCTGTTTTTGGACAGCAGGGGGGGACAAAACCGACGTCCAGATGATGTAGACACAAATTCTTAATTATAAACCTATTCTAATTTCTTCATTCTAAAGAATGCAATTAAAGTGGCAGGATATAAATCCAAAACAAGTGTTTAAGTTTTGAAAAAGATGAAGAAAAGCATAACCATCAAACAAACATGTGCAGCTTAATTATGTGGTTTTTTTTATATGGAACTGCATCATTTTAACAACAGATAATAATTCTAAATAAATTCTGCAGTTTTTTTCCCAAGAATTCCTCCAGAAAGCCATGCCTTTAAAGGAAATTTAAAGTATTACAAGCATGTCAATGAACACAAAAGGCTTTAGTTATTTAGCTGTATACACACAAGGTTACACAAGGTTTTGTAGTCAGTGCAACTTGGCTTAACAAGTTAGAAAAAAGGTAAGGTACTGCTGGCTCCAATGAACACACTGTACAATATATAAAAACTGAAAATATACTTAATTTACACCAAGTCAGAGAGAACTTGAGGCTACTGAAATATTCCAAGCATGGCAATGTTAAATTGCCATTGGTAAAAAACACACACACACACCTTTTGCCTAGTAAATTCAAATATCAGATATCACTGTACCGTCTGCTGTGCTACTTCCAGGGTGGAAGAGAACGCAAGGGTAGCAAAAACGAGCATTGACTACATCACAGCCAGCTAGCCAAGTTTTCTGGTGGTACCAGTTCTTGTTAAAACCTCTTGAGTAGGTCTTCTCCCCCTTCATAGACACTTGCTTGATGTTTAAATTTGGTCTAGGAGGTCCTCCTAGCTGTTTGATTGCCGTTTTCTCCTCATTGGTATGACGACTAAAGGGAACTTCTTTCAGAGGCGCTATTGTATTATTGCACTCAACACACGCCATCTTCTTCATAGAATGTTCACACATTTCCCACGCAAGTTGCATTTTCCAGCCCAAAATTATGTTCAAAACCCGCTAAAATGCACTTAAAACCCCCAATCTGGCAACACTTGCGCGGCGCAACAGGCGTATGACGTAAGCACACTGCTTGTGCGAGCACATAAAACCTAATAGAAAATGCATTGGGAGCATGATTTTCAAAAAAAAACGTACGTACCATTAGTGTCAATGGGAGATTTTGGGGCAAATCTGAACCTGACAGAAATCGCCCCAAAATGGCGTGGCTACACCAGGCGCGACCTTAGCCTGATTGGACAATGACATTACTGTTGCCGTGGTAGTAGGAGTAGATAAAAAAAAAAAATCTCCCTCCCTGTTTGGGAGTGCGTCGCCCAAATCGCCCCTATTGACGAGCCGCCAGTGCTTTGTTGAAAGATTCCGTATGTGTGTAAGCAATGACCTTATGATTATTTGACCTGCCCCAAGATCAAGTTGCTCACTTGCTCGCAAGTCAACCACACACACACATACATCTGAACACTCCATCAGAACAGTGATGTAATTAAAACGTGACCTGCTCTCACACACAGACATCAAAATGATGTCACTCACTCACACCCTCCCATAGACACACACACACACACACACACCCCTCTCTGAGGTCACATACAAACACACACACATATTCGACAGACACAATAGCCGTTTGGAGAGATTATGATTTGTTATAAAAGGTGTTTGTAATCTTTCATCTTTGGCGAGAATACTGTGAATAAACAGCAGTTAAACCGATCTCTGGTTCTCTGTTTTTTTGCGGTGTTCCGTCCCAGACATCTGGGTGGTACGAGGGCAGGGGTCCCGAGAAATAAGTTGACCAATTGACCGTTTCAGACTGGGTTGAACCCCAACAGACCCTCCTCGCAGTCCTTCTCCTCTGCTCCTCATAAAGCAGTTGTAGTCCTATTTGCAAATGCAAACAAACCAAAAGTTTTTGCAAATATGTAAAAAGGACGACCACCCGTGTTGCATCCATGAGACCATCAAACCAAAATATTGAGCGCCTGACGCAAATATTGTTCTGTGACGCATATCGTGACGTCGGGAAAACCTAAAACTCCATTTTCCACTATTTACACGCAGGCATGAAAACTGAGTTTTCAAAGATATCCGTTTTCAGTGACTGAAACCTCCGTTTACGTGTAAATGAGAGGTGCAACCGCATAAATAAACATGCGTCTTCATAGATATCCGGCTATGTGTAAACGCACCATGAGAACGCGTGTCGCTTTATAGCTCTGCGGAACACTGGGAGCTGTTTGAGATGCACTATCTTGGGGTTTAATATTGAAGGCACATTCACGCTGTCCCTCTTCTTCCTCGTCACCCGCTTCCTCCTTTTCATCACTTTGTTTGCACTGAACCCATTTTATAACGCCATCCAAGAAGTCTTTGTAAAACTGAAATTTTGGTTCGTACCAGTCTGTATGATCGGCCTCTCTTTCATAGTCCTCTTTTATCAATCTCTGTACTGATGCTTGCAAGTTATTAAACTCAATGAAAAATCCCTCAAATAACTTAATTTGTTTCTCAACAGTTTCATCATCTTGGCCAGATTCAATAAGGCTGTTGATTTCGTTACGTTTATGTGTTAGAACACCAAGCTTCCCTCTGCGTGTTGCAATTAACTTACAGTTCTCGTTCATTTGAGAAATCCTGGTCTTCAGTCTCTTCCTCAGTCATATTGAAACTTAAAAGCTTTAAACACAAAAGTTCGTTACTAACTTAAAAAGGTTGAACACAGCACAGTAGGAAAGGCGAAAGGCAGCGCGCGCACAGGCCGGTTCAGTTTGTAAAGTGCGCGCGATGGCTCAAGTTCAAATGCGAGCACGGTGGCCTGTTCAGCCTTATTGTCACCAACCAGAAAAGTCAGTCAATCCTACAAGCACGTAAATCCACATCCACGAACTCCCGACAAGTAATCCACAAGCTTGCAACAACGCAGCTTCCAATCTTCCAAAACCGTGTGCCTGCTGGCGTCTCCAAGCGTCTAAACTTTCCATACACCCTTGAACACTCACACGCGCTCCGCTAATTAGCGCAGGTGAACCAATTAACCCTTTCATGTACCAGGCTCCACTTAAGGCCAAGGCCAACATCTCATTATCTCTAGCCGCTTTATCCTGTTCTACAGGGTCGCAGGCAAGCTGGAGCCTATGTTGCAACAGAAGGCTTGGCTCGTCTTAGAAATGGTCAATGCACGACATAGGGGATGGCGTACGCATCCCCAAGAACGTCACAAGAAAATAAATTGCTATACAGCATAATTTTTTAACACTGAATTTTCCCGATTCAGGGATTATTCTTTTGAGTACAAATTCCAACTCTGGACCCACCAGAGAGAGAGAGAGAGGGAGGGGTGGGCAGGCAGGCATCCATCCATCTATCTATCTATCTATCTAAATTGTATCAGTCATTGGTCAAGGGGTTGGCTTGGGAAACAGAGAATTTTGAGGTCAAAAACCGCAATCATTGCTGATCAGTGGTGAAGATTTTGGGTTAAGAAGCAAAACATTTACGCTACGTTCACACTGCAAGGCTTAATGCTCAATTCCGATTTTTTTGTGAAATCCGATTTTTTTTGTGAGGTCGTTCACATTAACAAATATATGCGACTTGTATGTGATCCTCAGTATGAACGAAAAGCGACCTAAAAGTGTTCTGCATGCGCATTGCAGGATACGACGACGTCACACGCAGTGAGCATGGCCAGTGTTTACGGAAGTAAAACCGCCCGGTTGCGGTATGACCCATCCAATCTAGCTTGAATAGCTGCATCCCCCCAAATGGAAATCAGCTCCCTAACCTCTGCGTCCTTCCATTGAGAAGATTCAGAACCTTCACAGCCCGAAGCGTCCCTCGCATTGATGTCATGCGCAGGGGCGCAGATACGTTTTTTGAACTGGGGGGGGACAAAGCTGCCAGCAAACCAACCCCAACCCCGATATGCCTGTCAAACTTGTTTTGGGTTACCATAGCAACCAAGCTCGAGCTCGCAACCTGTGCAGTCTGCGCAGCTCAACCAACCGAATATCAGTCTTTGTTTTATGTGAGTTGTTGCAACTATGTATACACTGCCGTGCACCTCAATAAACCGAATGGTAATTAGTCTTTTGATTTTTCCGTGAGGTTTGCCTTATGCAAAGAAAGACAGCATAGACGTTTTTTCCTCCCTATAAGTGGGGGGGACCGAACGAGGTGAATTTAAATCTGGGTGGGACGAGTCCCACCCTCTATCTGCGCCCGTGATTATGCGCCATGTTGTTGTAACTTTTTTTTGAGAGACCCGCCGCCTACTTCAGCGCAGAATAGTGATGTTTGTGGCTTGTTGATGACGTGTAAGTCGGATGAATGCGACCTGGCGGTTCAGACTGAAGTCGCATATGAAAAGATCGGATAGGAATCAGAATTAGGACCACATATCCAAACGGCCTGGGTCGGATTTGAAAAAATCGGATCTGTGTCGTTCATATTGTCAATAAAAGATTGGATACAGGTCACATATGGGCGAAAAGATTGGATTTGAGTCACTTTAGCCTGCAGTGTGAACGTAGCCTTAGAGTTTAAGAATGCAATTATGGCTAGTTAAGTGGTTAAGGTCATGGGTCAAGAATTTGAAGGTTTTGAGGTTAAAATAGCAATCGTTGCTAGTAAAGGGGTCAAGGTATTGTATACAGAATTAGAAGGCTCCGAGTGTAAGCAGCCAATTAAGCCAAGTGTATCGTATGAAGAATTGGAAGGCTCGGAGTGTAAGCAGACAATTAAGCCTAGTGGGGGTATCCAGTCAATCAGACTTGTTTTAAGGGCTATTCCCCACAACCCCTGAACCTAACCACAACCTCTACACCTAAACTTAACCGTGATCCCAGTACCTAACCCTAACCCCAACCCCTAACCTCTCAACCCTTAAACCTAATCTCAACCACTAAAATCAAATCTTGGATCTAGACCTTCCCCTCATCCCGTTCCCGAACCCTGGTTGAGGACCATCAGACTGATCACCAACCCCTTCGACCAACATCCAGATTAAGGTACAGAAAGATTGTTTGCTCGGGAGTGTGGTGTCTGGGCTGTGGGGGATGAGAGAGTAGATGGACTTTGGACAGGCCCGTGCAGAACGCAGGCCCCAGCTTTTGCTGGGGCAACAGAAAACTTTCACCCTCACCCTACCCTAATCCTAACCAGAGGTAGCCTATTTTGGGGAGTGGGCCAAAGATAGCACCTTCTGGAACACCAAACTTTACTTTAGCATGCATACGAAAGTCACCATTTACGTATACAAACTGACAATGACCAGTTAAATAAGACCTGAGCCAGCAGAGGACCATTTCTTTACCTCCAATGACATTTTCTTGTCTATCCAGCAGAATGGAATGATCAGTGGTGTCAAAAGCTGCACTAAGGTTGAGCAGCACAAGCAAGGAGACACACCCCTGATCAGGAGCCATTAGTTGGTCATTTACTACTTTAACCAGTGCTGTGGCTCTACTATGATGAGATCTAAATCCTGATTGATACCTTTTATAGATGTTATTCCCATGTAGATATGAGCATAACTGTTATGCCACAGTTTTTTCTAGGATTTTGGAGATAAAAGGGAGGTTTAATATTGGCCTATAATGGGACAGCTGACAAGGGCTGAGGTAGGTTCTTTAATCAAGAGTCTGACAACTGCTAGGTAAAAGGATTTAGGTACATAGCCATTGCTAAATGAATAACTGTTTTTCAAAAGAGGTTTGTTTGCTTCTGGTGTTATTTGTTTAAAGAATCATATAGGTAAGGGGTGAAAAAAATCCCCACAAGTTGAAGATTTTGATTAAGTGAAATTAGTTCAGTCTCTTTAAGGAGTGTAAAACACAAATCATTGCTCATAGTCATAGTGTTGGATACTTATCAAATTGTCTAGTTTCAAATTAATAGTTTGATATTTTTGATATTTTCAATTTTGCCATTGAGAAAAACTTCATTAAGCCATCGCTACTACATATTGAAGGTTTGCATGTTTCTGAGGTGGTCTTATTCCTAGTAAATTTTGAAAAGTATTCCATAAAAATTTAAGATTATTTTTGTTATCTTCTATTATGGTGGAGAGAAACACTGAACAAACAGCATTAGAAGCTTGTCTCTGGAGTTCCAGTGGCTCTCATTCCATGCTAATTGGAATACTATCAATTTTGTTTGACACCATTTTCTAATTTTACGTGTTTTGTATGTTTTAAGGTGCATGTGTGACTGTTATACCAAGGTGCTAGGTTTTTTTTTTTTCTCCTGAATTATTTTTCTTTCAAGTGGAGCTACATTATCTAAAGTAAAGCAGAATGTTGACTTGAAGCATTCAGTTGTCTGATCAAGTTCTGTGAGGTCTAATGGGGATCCAATCATAGTTGATAACTCTGGGGAAACTACTGATAAAACTTTATGCAGTAGTTGCTGTGAATGTACTTTTGATGTGATGGTGTGCAGGGTGCATATATTATTGTTAAGACATTTCAAAAAAGATGAGGTAATGGTCTGAGGGAGCATCAGACTGTGGAAGTATGACTATTTTCTATATTTAATGCAAGTGCTAGATCGAGAGTGTGACCACTAGGAATCATACAAAAACCTGAGCAAAAATAGGGTTAGGTCCTATGACATTCTGATTCACCCCTACTGAATCTAGAATGGACACGGATGCTGTTCTCAGAGTCTTCCAGGTGATCAAAACAAATAATATCTCTAACAATTAATTTGTTGTCTAAAGATACAACCAGGTTTGAGAAATTCCGCAAATTCAGAAACAACTTCAGAATTTAAACCACGGGTCTGTAAATAGTTAGTTGAATCAACTACGTAGATTTTTTTTAGCGACATACATTAGGATAAAGAACTTCAAGCATACTGAATTTTTGTACAATTCCTAGATTATTATAAACAACTTTGATGCCTTCTCCTCAACCAGTGAGACGAGGTGGATGCATACAGTTGGACGAGCTTCATTTAAGTGCTCCGTACTCATTTGGTTTGATCGACAATTCCATTAAACATTAAAATCCTGATCAGTAATAATTCCATGAACAATTAGTCTCATACTGCAGTACTACACTGATAAGTGTTACAGTTAAATCATTATTTGTATGGTGGTAATTAATGACTACTTGAGCAAAAGAAAACATTAACAGTCTCATTTTAAACATCACTATAAGGTTACAGATTTTAAAACAGTCATAGAACACTGGTCTACAGCCAAAATGCTTCTGAAATAAATATAGTCAAACTTTACTAATTCTGGATCGCTGAGAACGAAAATGAAACTTAAAATTGTTCATTGGCTCGTTTTCAAGATTGGCTCTATGAATAAATCTATGAGTGGGTTTGGATAGTACTTACTTTTTTGGCAAAACAATGAATGATGCAATCTGAAGCTGGTATTGCATCATACATGACATTAGGTTATTCCTAGAAGTCACTGATGATGCATTCATAAGTCAACTGACATCACTCTGCTGAACCAACTGGTCTTATATCAGCTCAAAAAATAAAAATTCATACAGTGCTATGCACTCGAGATCAAGTCTTTGCTTGACAAGAGATGCTCCGTTTCATGAATACAAGAGACAAGCTGCCAAAAAATAAATAAATAAAACCCCACTGTGTACACACAGAATAAGTACTAAACCTATTCAGTACTTATACATAATTGGTTTTTGCAATTTGGTTCATAATACATTTTATTTATATAAACTTTTTGCTGATTTCCTAGTGTTACATAAAGAGAACAGGTGAAATATCATGTAAACCGACCATAAACACATGAAGAGACCTAGTTTTACAATTTATACTTAAAACATTACGATCTACACAATGTACATACAGTTAGGTCCATAAATATTTGAACAGAGACATTTTTCTAATTTTGATTCTGTACATTACCACAATGAATTTTGAACAAAACAATTCAGATGCAGTCGAAGTTCAGACTTTCAGCTTTAATTCAGTGGGTTGAACAAAATGATTGCATAAAAATGTGAGGAACTAAAGCATTTTTTAAACACAATCCCTTCATTTCAGGGGCTCAAAAGTAATTGGACAAATTAAGTAAAATGTTCATTTCTAATACTTGGTTGAAACCCTTTGTTGGCAATGACTGCCTGAAGTCTTGAACTCATGGACATCACCAGACGCTGCGTTTCCTCCTTTTTAATGCTCTGCCAGGCCTTTACTGCAGCGGTTTGTTTGTGGGCCTTTCTGTCTGAAGTTTAGTCTTTAACAAGTGAAATGCATGCTCAATTGGGTTGAGATCAGGTGACTGACTTGGCCATTCAAGAATATTCCACGTCTTTGCTTTAATAAACTCCTGGGTTGCTTTGGCTTTATGTTTTGGGTCATTGTCCATCTGTATTATGAAACGCCGACCAATCAGTTTGGCTGCATTTGAGCACACAGTACGTCTCTGAATACCTCAGAATTCATCCGGCTGGTTCTGTCCTGTCTCACATCATCAATAAACACTAGTGACCCACACTAGTGAACACTAGTACCTCCTGGAGAGTGTTGTTCACTTGGTTGGCTGTTGTGAAGGGGTTTCTCTTCACCATGGAAATTATTCTGCGATCATCCACTACTGTTGTCTTCTGTGGGCATCCAGGTCTTTTTGCACTGATGAGTTCACCAGTGCTTTCTTTCTTTCTCAGGATGTACCAAACTGTAGATTTTGCCACTCCTAATATTGTAGCAATTTCTCGGATAGGTTTTTTCTGTTTTCGCAGCTTAAGGATGGCTTGTTTCACCTGCATGGAGAGCTCCTTTGACCGCATGTTTTCTTCACAGCAAAATCTTCCAAATGCAAGCACCACACCTCAAATCAACTCCAGGCCTTTTATCTGCTTAATTGAGAATGACATAAAGGAATTGCCCACACCTGCCCATGAAATAGCCTTTGAGCCAATTGTCCAATTACTTTTGGTCCCTTTAAAAACAGGGTGGCACATGTTAAGGAGCTGAAACTTCTAAACACTTCATCCAATTTTAATGTGGATACCCTCAAATGAAAGCTGAAAGTCTGGACTTCATGTCCATTATATAACTATAACTTGAAAATGTTTCAGTAAACAGGTAAAAAAAAAAAAAAATTGTGTCAGCGTCCAAATATATATGGACCTAACTGTAAGTATAAAATTTAAAATAGCTTGGAAGCCATAGCTAATCAGCTGATTAACTGTCACTTCTAATTCGACACACCAAATTTCATAATAGCCAATTTCATCTCTGAAGCAGACAACTTCTGAAAAATTGGTGACCAGTGTAACATGAACAATAAAGTTCAAAGTACAGGTCATTTTCAGCCAAAACTGTAACAACCATATTTAATTTGACAACTTTAAATCATGCAATGTCTGAGTTAGTGCACTTGAAGGTCTTAAATGTAACTAAACAAGCAAACATCTTCCCACACTGTGAGCAGTGATACGGCTTCTATCCTGTGTGAATGCGCTGGTGTCGTCGGAGAGCAGTCTGATGAGTAAAACTCTTTCCACACTGTGAGCACTGATACGGCTTCTCTCCTGTGTGAATGCGCTGGTGTCGTCGGAGAGTACTCTGATGAGTAAAACTCTTCCCACACTGTGAGCACTGACACGGCTTCTCTCCTGTGTGAATGCGCTGGTGTGTTTGGAGATCACTCCGCTGATTAAAACTCTTCCCACACTGTGAGCAGAGATACGGCTTCTCTCCTGTGTGAATGCGCTGGTGTTGTTGGAAATTACCCTGATGAGTAAAACTCTTCCCACACTGTGAGCAGTGATACGGCTTCTCTCCTGTGTGAATGCGCTGGTGTGTTTGGAGATCACTCTGCTGAGTAAAACTCTTCCCACACTGTGTGCAGTGATACGGCTTCTCTCCTGTGTGAATGCGCTGGTGTTGTTGGAGATGACTCTGCTGAGTAAAACTCTTCCCACACAGTGAGCAGTGATACGGCTTCTCTCCTGTGTGAATGCGCTGGTGTGTTTGGAGATCACACTGCTGAGTAAAACTCTTCCCACACAGAGAGCAGTGATACAGCTTCTCTCCTGTGTGAATGCGCTGGTGTCGTTGGAGATCACTCTGACGAGTAAAACTCTTCCCACACTGTGAGCAGTGATACGGCTTCTCTCCTGTGTGAATGCGCTGGTGTGTTTGGAGATTACTCCGCTGATTAAAACTCTTCCCACACAGTGAGCAGTGATACGGCTTCTCTCCTGTGTGAATGCGCTGGTGTGTTTGGAGATCACGCCGCTGATTAAAACTCTTCCCACACTGTGAGCAGTGATACGGCTTCTCTCCTGTGTGAATGCGCTGGTGTAGTCGGAGATTACGCTGATGAGTAAAACTCTTCCCACACTGTGAGCAGTGATACGGATTCTCTCCTGTGTGAATGTGCTGGTGTCGTTGGAGAGCAGTCTGATGACTAAAACTCTTCCCACACTGTGAGCAGTGATGCGGCTTCTCTCCTGTGTGAATGTGCTGGTGTGTTTGGAGAGTACTCTGACGAGTAAAACTCTTCCCACACTGTGAGCAGTGAAACGGCTTCTCTCCTGTGTGAATGCGCTGGTGTCGTCGGAGATCACCCCGTTCAGTAAAACTCTTCCCACACTGTGAGCAGTGAAACGGCTTCTCTCCTGTGTGAATGCGCTGGTGTCGTCGGAGATCACTCTGACGAGTAAAACTCTTCCCACACTGTGAGCAGTGATACCGCTTTTCCCCTGTGTGAATGCGCTGGTGTGTCTTGAGTGCATTCTGATAACTAAAACTCTTTCCACAATCTGAGCAGTGGTGAATTTCCTTCTGTATATCATTATGGGAAGTATCAGAATGGACAATATCAGTTGATGTTGGTTGACGACTGCAGCATTTGGAGGGGATCTGAAGCTTATATTTAATCTCTCCTGATTCTCGCAGTCTCACGTACTCTTCATAGTGGCATCTCTGGATATGCTTGTCGAGGTAAATTGGAGATGCATCGGAACGAGGGCATGTGGAGCATGAAAAGACTTGCAGCAGAGTGTTCTTTACTTCTGGAGAAATGAAAGGACAAAAATAAATTGAACATGAAATGCAACAAGATTATAAAATATAACACTAACCCAATGTAAGCAGTGCTTTTACTGAAAATCAAGATTCTACATGAATTAAGACTGAGACAAAAACAAAAGGTTGCGGACTAAGATATAGCAGCCTCTAGCTTGGAATACTGGGAGATTCAATAAGGTCCTGGAACAGCAGCTATGCACAGCATTGGCCATAGCCCCGTGGGTCTGAGCGACCAAAGGGGAGTTGTTGGTTCCTGTTGGACATCATGTCAAGTCTAGGTAATGGCAAGCCTAGCCTTATTTACATCTCATCCAGGATTGAGAAGGAAACTCGGCCCTCACATTCAAAGTTCTAAAAGATCCAAAAATGGGCCTTATTTATCAAACTGGATATGGATAGATTTATTTGCAAATCGTTTCTAGTAGCATTTACACAAGCAAATCTGTATTTTCTATCTGGATTTTTTATATGAATTAGATTGTCAAGTTTAAAACACTTATTAATTTCAATTACACACTAATTTCATGAAATTAAGTTTTGTGGGATTTTGTGAAGCCCCATATTAATGTAATTGATGAAAGCAAGCCAACATCCATAAATTAAGACATATAACAATAGTCATTTAATTTAAATGTAGGCATATAAAAATAAAAAAAAAGGGACACACTGCATCGGTTCAGATGGCATTCAAGTAGGTCTGCAGCAGTAGGAATTTCCTTACTGCAGTATTTGAAGAATGCCACGGTGTGATTTTAGTACTAAAGCAACCAAACCTCCATGTGTTTAATTGTTCGTTAATTCATCAGACACTGTCTGTTCCTTAACATGTTGAAGTTCTTCAGCTGCAAGAGTTTAAAGTGCATATCCTGGACCTATTTATTTATTTTATACATGAAAAGTATGTCCCTGGGGCGGCACGGTGGTGTAGTGGTTAGCGCTGTCGCCTCACAGCAAGAAGGTCCTGGGTTCGAGCCCCGGGGCCGGCGAGGGCCTTTCTGTGTGGAGTTTGCATGTTCTCCCCGTGTCCGCGTGGGTTTCCTCCGGGTGCTCCGGTTTCCCCCACAGTCCAAAGACATGCAGGTTAGGTTAACTGGTGACTCTAAATTGACCGTAGGTGTGAATGTGAGTGTGAATGGTTGTCTGTGTCTATGTGTCAGCCCTGTGATGACCTGGCGACTTGTCCAGGGTGTACCCCGCCTTTCGCCCGTAGTCAGCTGGGATAGGCTCCAGCTTGCCTGCGACCCTGTAGAAGGATAAAGCGGCTAGAGATAATGAGATGAGAAGTATGTCCCTTTACACACTCATCCAGAAGGGTAATTTTGCACAAAACCATCTGTCGACAGCAGAAAAAAATAAAATAACAAAACGCGTCTGGAAAAATCCCAAGGGAGTCTGGAGCCAGATTCGTGACGTCACCTGCGGAAGCGCCAGCAGGCTGCGAGAGCTTGCACGGTTTCAGTGCACAGCCTGTGTAGACCAAGCGCTCCCATTTCTCTCTTTGTCCGGTCTTTTGGGAAACGATGAGTACTAATCCCATCATGATTGGTGTTGCTACACCCTCCTACGATACATCTGTTAACCATTTTAATAATTACGTGATGACGTTGAAGAAATTTGCAGAAAACCACCAGGTCGTTTTCTCATAAACAAACCAGTGCAGACGTAGGATTCAGAGGGAGGCGCTCCGCATGCGACAACACGAAAATCAGTGTCTGCCGGGAAATTCAAATGCCAAGTTTTTCCAGAGGCGGACCGATTCGCATCAAATGGCTTGATTTCAACTGAATTTTTCTGGTATTGCGCAAGGTAAAAAATTTCAGAGAATGCAGAATGTTATAGATATTTGACCAAAGTTTAATATAAAATAGGAGAATTACATTGATCTTGCTCCTGAATTTACCCGTGATATGCACTTTAAGGAGCTAAAATTTAACATAATTAAAGAGATAAGTTCTCCATGGTATGACTCTTGTAGAATTATTCAGTTCAGTTGGTCGGGTTCAATGCCCGAACTGATGATCACATCATCAGTTTTTCTTTGGCTAATAAGACACAAGGTACGCCACCACTCTTGCTGGAGCGGCTGGGGGTTAGGTGCCGTGCTCAAGGGCACTTAAGTCAATCCTGCTAGTCTGGAGAATCGAACCAGCAACCTTTTGGTCCCAAAGCTGTTTCTCTAACCATTAGGCCATGACTTCCCCTTAGAATTATTGAATTCCATAAAAATACTAAAATTGTTATTGCTTGATAATATAACCATCACACATGCTCCTGTAATAAAGCAAATGTGTTGCAATTGATTTGTATAATGGTTGATGGGTTTGACTGACATCTGCATTATCCAATTAACAACTTTGCTTGGTTCAGACACACTGCATGTGTGTGTTCAACTAACTTCTTTCCAGCCAGCTGGTTATATTGCACTGAAGGTATTATAATGCCGCGCCCCAGTGTTTCTGTAATATGGGGAGGTCTGACATTATCCTATATTATGTGTTTGCTGTGACAGGGCATCCCCCCGATTTCTCCCCAATTTTCTCCCTAATTTAGCCATGGCCAATTCCCACCCATCAGACTCCTCTCCAGTATCACGTAACAGCTACCAACCAGGGAGGGCTATCATGTGCTTCCTCCAAGACAAGAAACACCAGCTGACCACGTTTTACTCATACAATGTCAGGGGGCTGCAAAGCACACTCGGACGAAAGCCCAATCCACTTACTTCCTATTAAATGTGCTCTCACACACCCAAGACTGGCCAGTGTAACTGACAGGGCAGAGAAGAGAGAGCATGCCATCTCTCCCTCCCAGACAGCCCAGACAATTTTGCTCTCTTGAGCTCCCAAACACAGATGATTGTGGCGTCATCAGGATTTGAAAGTGGCAATATCTGGATGATGGGGAGGATGACGGGGACAACACTTTTCTGCTGTGCCACTTGGGATCCACAGGGCATGTATTTTACGCTACTTCTGGTTAAACTGGGCATGATGAATAAAACTACAACAATATCTTGTGGTTTACTATATACAGTGGTGCTTGAAAGTTTGTGAACCTTTTAGAATTTTCTATATTTCTGCATAAATATGACCTAAAACATCATCAGATTTTCACACAAGTCCTAAAAGTAGATAAAGAGAACCCAGTTAAACAAATGAGACAAAAATATTATACTTGGTCATTTATTTATTGAGGAAAGTGATCCAATATTACATATCTGTGAGTGGCAAAAGTATGTGAACCTCTAGGATTAGCAGTTAATTTGAAGGTGAAATTAGAGTCAGGTGTTTTCAATCAATGGGATGACAATCAGGTGTGAGTGGGCACCCTGTTTTATTTAAAGAACAGGTATATATTAAAGTCTGACCTTCACAACACGTTTGTGAAAGTGTATCATGGCATGAACAAAGGAGATTTCTGAGGACCTCAGAAAAAGCATTGTTGATGCTCATCAGGCTGGAAAAGGTTACAAAACCGTCTCTAAAGAGTTTGGACTACACCAATCCACAGTCAGACAGATTGTGTACAAGTAGAGGAAATTCAAGACCATTGTTACCCTCCCCAGGAGTGGTCAACTAACAGAGATCACTCCAAGAGCAAGGCGTGTAATAGTCAGCAAAGTCACAAAGGACCCCAGAGTAACTTCTAAGCAACTGAAGGCCTCTCTCACATCGGCTAATGCTACTGTTCATGAGTCCACCATCAGGAGAACACTGAACAACAAATGGTGTGCATGGTAGGGCTGCAAGGAGAAAGCCACTGCTCTCCAAAAAGAATATTGCTGCTCGTCTGCAGTTTGCTAAAGATCATGTGGACAAGCCAGAAAGCTATTGGAAAAATGTTTTGTGGACGGATGAGACCAAAATAGAACTTTTTGGTTTAAATGAGAAGCGTTATGTTTGGAGAAAGGAAAAACACTGCATTCCAGCATAAGAACCTTATCCCATCTGTGAAACATGGTGGTGGTAGTATCATGGGTTGGGCCTGTTTTGCTGCATCTGGGCCAGGACAGTTTGCCATCATTGATGGAACAATGAATTCTGAATTATACCAGTGAATTCTAAAGGAAAACGTCAGGACATCTGTCCATGAACTGAATCTCAAGAGAAGGTGGGTCATGCAGCAAGACAACGACCCTAAGCACACAAGTTGTTCTACCAAAGAATGGTTAAAGAAGAATAAAGTTAATGTTTTGGAATGGCCAAGTCAAAGTCCTGACCTTAATCCAATGGAAATGTTGTGGAAGGACCTGAAGCGAGAAGTTCATGTGAGGAAACCCACCAACATCCCAGAGTTGAAGCTGTTCTGTATGGAGGAATGGGCTAAAATTCCTCCAAGCCAGTGTGCAGGACTGATCAACAGTTACCAGAAATGTTTAGTTGCAGTTATTCCTGCACAAGGGGGTCACACCAGATACTGAAAGCAAAGGTTCACATATTTTTGCCACTTACAGATATGTAATATTGGATCATTTTCCTCAATAAATAAATGACCAAGTATATTATTTTTGTCTCATTTGTTTAACTGGGTTCTCTTTATCTACTTTTAGGACTTGGGTGAAAATCTGATGATGTTTTAGGTCATATTTATGCAGAAATATAGAAAATTCTAAAGGGTTCACAAACTTTCAAGCACCACTGTAGTCAGTTTTGCAATAGCAAGATATGCAGGGGGCGGACTTCACGTGTCTCAAAGGAAGCTGATAGACTTCACCCTCTCTGGTTGGTCATGGTCATATGATCAAGAAGACCTACCTGGTTGGTGGAACAGGCCAAAATGAGTTCTCTGGGGAATGCTCTAGTTATTGCAGACTGCATTGTACAACAGCTTTCATCCCAGAAACACTGGTAGGCTCAGAAACATCACGAAATGATGCAGAAAATAACATCTATAACCTCTTAGACAAAAGTAACACCTTGCTGTCTGGTTGTTCCTGTAGGTGCAGGACTGAGTTCTTTGGTGTGCTCCTCTTCATACCACACCAAGAGCTCCTGTCCTGGGCTAATGGATCGACAGCAACGATACAGAATTCCCCCTTGATACTCAAATGCCACAAGATTCTGTTCTTCTTCATTACGGGCACAATTCACATACCTAAAAGAGTGAGGCAACGTTTCAGAAAAAGGTAAAAAATTACATCAGAGTTACAGACTTGGAGAAAGCATGGTGGAGATATCAATGACATGAAGATAAAGTTCTTCCAACAAATGAGGAGCTGTAAAATCAAAATCACTAAAACAACCCAACAGCTAGTGTACTGCTCACCTCATCCAATTCACATGCGTCTCTCTTTTGGCATCGATGCATTCTTCACACTGCATGCTCCTGTATACCTATAGAAAAATACCACATTTACATTTTTTTTTATACACAAAATCAATACAGTGGGGCAAAAAAGTATTTAGTCAGCCACCAATTGTGCAAGTTCTCCCACTTAAAAAGATGAGAGAGGCCTGTAATTTTCATCATAGGTACACTTCAACTATGAGAGACAGAATGGGGGGAAAGAATCCAGGAAATCACATTGTAGGATTTTTAATGAATTAATTGGTAAATTCCTCGGTAAAATAAGTATTTGGTCACCTACAAGCAAGCAAGATTTCTGGCTCTCACAGACCTGTAACAACTTCTTTAAGAGGCTCCTCTGTCCTCCACTCGTTACCTGTATTAATGGCACCTGTTTGAACTCGTTATCGGTATAAAAGACACCTGTCCACAATTTCAAACAGTCACACTCCAAACTCCACTATGGCCAAGACCAAAGAGCTGTCAAAGGACACCAGAAACAAAATTGTAGACCTGCACCAGGCTGGGAAGACTGAATCTGCAATAGGTAAGCAGCTTGGTGTGAAGAAATCAACTGTGGGAGCAATTATTAGAAAATGGAAGACATACAAGACCACTGATAATCTCCCTCGATCTGGGGCTCCACGCAAGATCTCACCCCGTGGGGTCAAAATGATCACAAGAACGGTGAGCAAAAATCCCAGAACCACACGGGGGGACCTAGTGAATGACCTGCAGAGAGCTGAGACCAAAGTAACAAAGGCTACCATCAGTAACACACTACGCCGCCAGGGACTCAAATCCTGCAGTGCCAGACGTGTCCCCCTGCTTAAGCCAGTACATGTCCAGGCCCGTCTGAAGTTTGCTAGAGAGCATTTGGATGATCCAGAAGAGGATTGGGAGAATGTCATATGGTCAGATGAAACCAAAATAGAACTTTTTGGTAAAAACTCAACTTGTCATGTTTGGAGGAGAAAGAATGCTGAGCTGCATCCAAAGAACACCATACCTACTGTGAAGCATGGGGGTGGAAACATCATGCTTTGGGGCTGTTTTTCTGCAAAGGGACCAGGACGACTGATCCGTGTAAAGGAAAGAATGAATGGGGCCATGTATCGTGAGATTTTGAGTGAAAACCTCCTTCCATCGGCAAGGGCATTGAAGATGAAACGTGGCTGGGTCTTTCAGCATGACAATGATCCCAAACACACCGCCCGGGCAACGAAGGAGTGGCTTCGTAAGAAGCATTTCAAGGTCCTGGAGTGGCCTAGCCAGTCTCCAGATCTCAACCCTATAGAAAATTTTTGGAGGGAGTTGAAAGTCCGTGTTGCCCAGCGACAGCCCCAAAACATCACTGCTCTACAGGAGATCTGCATGGAGGAATGGGCCAAAATACCAGCAACAGTGTGTGAAAACCTTGTGAAGACTTACAGAAAACATTTGACCTCTGTCATTGCCAACAAAGAGTATATAACAAAGTATTGAGATGAACTTTTGTTATTGACCAAATACTTATTTTCCACCATAATTTGCAAATAAATTCTTTAAAAATCAGACAATGTGATTTTATTTTCTCATTTTGTCTCTCATAGTTGCGGTATACCTATGATGAAAATTACAGGCCTCTCATCTTTTTAAGTGGGAGAACTTGCACAATTGGTGACTGACTAAATACTTTTTTGCCCCACTGTATATGGCTTTAAATGAGGTTTACAGAAACAAGAACAATGTCTCATGCCAATATTATTAAGCCTCATGAAGGCTGAATTAAAGGTTTTTGACTGTATCGTAAGATTCACAAAACAGCTGACAAGCTCCAAGATGAATTTAGTAACTATAGGAAAATGCAGGCAAGGCTTTATCAGAGTTTAGGCAAAGGAAAGGTTTCTCATAAAAGGCTTTACTTCTGACATGGCAAAACTGTGCTGTGAATCAGACCTCTCTGATAAATATCTGTCCCTTGTGTTTTGGTCTCTAAACAGACAGCTACAAAAATACACAACTTTAAAAGTCAGTTCTGTCTCTAAATGGGTTTTATATAAAATATTTTTTATCTGTACAAGTAATATTTATTTGGGTGCCAATGTTGTTTTAGTTCAGTGTAGCAGTGTTCATCTTTAATTTAAATGATTTTAAATTTACTTTTAGTCTTGTGTCCTGAAAATAGTAGTTACATTTTAGTCTTTTTTTTTTTTGTCAAGATTTCATCAATGGAACTCAATTTTAGTCTATCAATGTTTTAATCATAATTTCCTCAGATAGTTGCATGGTACTTGTAAAATATGCCCTGCAGTTTTAAGAGGGCCTGTTGCAGCAGGGGTTTAGCCGGATTCCCCCCCAGCATATGGCTGGTTTTATCACTATGCAGAAGTTACAGTACTCAGCGTAAATGAGTACACCCCCTTTGAAAAGTAACATTTTAAACAAATCTCAACGAACACAAACAATTTCCAAAATGTTGACAAGACAAAGTTTAATATAACATCTGTTTAACTTAGGATGAAATAAACACTGAAGATGCTTTGCTACAAGCAGAGACTGCAGGAGCAACTAAGGATGTGAAAGTTAAAGATCAAACTGGTGGAATGTTGTGGTGTTCCTAGGGACCCCTTCTGCATCCTCAGCAGGCATCTCAGGGTCACAGGTGTTTCGCCCCTAAACCTGTACACCTCTCCTGAGTGGGGCAGCAAAGGCTGAGTTAGCCTTCACCTGCAGAAGGGGTCCAGCTACGATTCATTGACAGCCACAGCCACCTGGAACTAGTTTCGGCCACTGTGGCTATCTCCCTGATGGCCTTCCGCAGTTGCTTGGGATCAAGCCCAATCTTCTGCAGGAAACTGTGCAACGACGTAGCGGGGAAACCCCGAGCGCTGACCTCGATTGGATAGAGGGTGGCATGCCACCCGACAAGGCTCGCCTCTTCCACTATGTCCTGGTACTTAGCCTTCTTTGCCTGGTGGGATATGGCTAGCCTGTCTTCCCAGGGAACAGCGAGTTCGGCTAGGATGATGGACTTTGAACTCCTAGAAAGAAGGATCATATCCGGTCGGAGGGTAGTTGCCACGACCTCCTGAGGAAAGACCAGCTTCTTCTTGAGATCCACACGCAGCTCCCAATCTGTTGCACAGTGCAGCAGAGATGGTAGGTTGTTGGGTCTTTTTCCCTTCGGAACCTTGCTGCCCTCTAGATGGAAGCTTGTGAATCTTGGTGGTGCTGGCGGCTGTTTGTTGACATTGCCTCTCTGCAATTTGACCCACTTGGCGACCTCGGTGAGGACTTTGTCGTGTCTCCACCTGTAGCGCCCATCCACGAAAGCTTTTGGGCAACTGGTCAAAATGTGGTTCAGTGTGCAGAGGCTGGCGCTGCACTGACTGCAAGATGCCTCCTGCTCCTTGCCCCAGATCTTCAAATTGCTTGGTGTGGGTCGGAGATTGGCCACAGCACGCAGCAGGAAGTTCAGCTTGCCTTGGTCAGTAGCCCACAGCTCTTTCCAAGACAGTGGCCTCTCGAGCACCTCTTCCCACTGCATCCAACGTGCCTGGGAGCCCAGCCCCGCCGCTTTAATACGACGGTCTTCTTCGGCTGTCTCCCGGACCCTTTGCACCACTGTTGGTAACTTGCCAGCGCCCCCTATAACGATCCCACAATTCCTTGCGCGCTCCACCCGGATGTGACGTAAAGTGGAACTGCTTTAACTGTATCGAGAGCGCCTCGATTCGTCCTCTCGTGTTCTGGCTACTGGAGTGGTCGGACAGACTGTTGGCACACTCGCCTACAGTGTTGAGACTAACCGCTATTGTCTGAGAACAGCCTGTTCAAATTAGTTTCGGCCGAACTTTTGAATGACCCGCTAAGTTTCGGTGATATAATGGTTTTGATTCTAAACCTTTGCAAAGTTTAACTACAGTTAAGTAGTTTTCCACGCTAAGAGGCATTTGCGGACAGCTTCGCTCCTCTCAGCCTTTTTCTCGTCTACGCATCACCGGAGGTTTCTCCCGAAGCACCGTGGGCCAACTAGGCCTCCATCTCCCTGCTTCGTTAGCCGCGGTTGGACGCAACTCGCCGCTAACCTCCTCTCCTCGGACAACGAACTTCCATCGCATTGAGTAGGCACTTGGGCAAATTTTAATTTGTAGCTTATTCAGATGGTTGTTAGGGTCATGTTTAAGCTTTGAGCTGTTTAGCATACCCGCTCAGACACGGAAGGTGTTTGTTTTTTTTTATTGTTTGTTTTGGTTCTGTTTTTTTCTTTGAACTTGTTAGACAGGGTATCTTGCATGATATCTTTCCTTAACTCCATTGCTAGCTTCCCTATCTGATTAGCAGCGCAGCGACAAGTTTGTTATTTTAAGCTCCGAGGCTGGACCGCTACAAGGCCTAGTTCTCTCCATCCAACATCTATTACACACTCTCTCTCTCTCTCTCGCGTTGAGTTCTTTGCCTAGATAGTCTATTGGAAATTGTTGTTAAGTACAGTGTTTGGATCCAGCTGTAACGTGGTCAGATTCTCCTTAGCAACTTATTGCTAGCTACCTCAGGGTGATACGCTAGCTGGTAGGCTTGTGTTCTCGACTAGGCCTGCAGGCGCCATATTTCCCGACGCCATTTTGGTACCTCCCTCATTGAGTTACCTGTGATACGACACCTAGGCACTGACCGCCATTTTGTTTAAGCATTGCCAGAGTGGCTAGTCGTTAGCATCTGCCCACAGATACATACACACCTACACACACGCACATCGGCTTGCCCTAGTCTCTCACACACACAAGGGATTCTTTTTTCCTATCTCTTTCTCTCTCTCTTTCCCTCAAATTTATGGTCCAGGTGTAATTGTTCCATTGTTTTGTGTTATTACCTTTGCCCGACATCGAATGTATTTTGTGAGATTATTATTAGTGAGTAGTAGACAAATAAAAGCTAATCAAATTGAATTACATTTTACTTGTTCCTGTTGTTTATTCACAAGGTCAACTATTTAGAACTCCTTTTTCCTTCAAAATTTAGCTTTTGTATACAACTGGGTTTCCCATCTAATGCAGAGCTACCATTAATCTTGAATGTAACCATTCACGGTGAGTATTAAAATTAACAATTTAAGATTTTATGAGACTGATCTTTATTTATAAATTGATTAATTCAATCATCAATTACATAATTTATAATTTAATTAATCCCAATTCCACCTACATTAAAGTGGTGCCCCGTGTGAGGCATAGTTTAATGACCTTGTGAATTTCTCAACAATAACTTGTAAACTGCTGTATACCCAAAATCAACTGCCAAGGTATAACACAGGTGACTTTAATGGTGAATCATTAACAGTGTGTTAATCACAGAACTGAAATTCAGCTGTCAACCACAGTTAGCTGAGAAACTGGTTTAATTGATTAGTACATTAGAGTAATATCTAATCCAAGTACTTAATATTATTAATAATAATCATTATTGTTAACTAATATTATTGATTGAGCTAATTAATACAAGTGAAACATTAGTGAAAAACAAAGTAGCTAAGAAACCACAAATCAATTATTTAGCAACTTGGATTAAATTAAATTCTAACCTAATCAACACCTAGTATTAATTTCCTTTAAGTTAATTAATACATTTCGAACAAAATGTCGCATTCCCCATCAAGTGAGTCAGAAGGGCCCCTCCTCTCTCTTTTTGACGTTGTAGGCGATTTAGGCCAAGTCCCGGAGGATAGGAGAAATTACTTCTGTGATCTGGACCAAAAGGCTCGCTTTGAAGAAATACACATAGCCGTTAGGGAACTTAAGGAGCGTACTATGACTCTCCCAGAAGGGCTACCCAAATTGTTCATGATCTACTATAAGGAAATGGAATGTGTGTATGACCCTCGAACAAGAGAAAAGAACACTAAAACGACAACTGGCCGAAGCTCAAAGGAGAGCAGAAAGCGCGGAGAGTAGCCTCGTGGGCCTGAGAGCTACACAAGATGAACTAAAGCGCGAAATAGAATGCCTCAGAGAAGAAGTGACGCAAGCACGTCGCTCAGATGAGGGATCGGCCAAACCCTCCCAAGAACAGAGTTCCGCTCTGGAGGAGGAAGAACCTGAGCTTAGAACGGTAGATCAGACACCGCACTCAAGCTCAACTCGCGTGAAAGCCGCGCGATCGCCACCTCGTGGTGCTGGGAGTTTTTACTTTACTCCCCACTACACCCCCTCACGCTTCAATATCGCTGCAGCCTCTAGCCCGCAGAAAACGCCGCGCTACGTACCCTCGGACTCCTCTGACGGAGAGGCCGCCTACAAGCCGAAACGCAGACATAGGCGATATGAGAGCAGCTCAAGTAGCGAAGACCCCTACGGGTCAAAATCAAAACGCCTCGTCGCAGAACGCAAAACTAGGATCCGCCAAATTGACGTCCTTGCGAAAGACATAGAGCGTTTTGAGCCGGAAAATCATAGACACCGAAGCGTTAATGATTATTTCCGGGAAATCGAACGTAGCCTCCTGGACCTGCCAGAGGCTACGTCACATGAAAAGGCCAGACTAGTCTGGAAAACTTTAGGTAGTGGCGTATGAGCATTCGTTGAGACCCTACCACAGTCAGTCCTCAACAACTACAAGAAAATACATAAAGTACTTGAAAGAGGAATACTCGTTGTACGAGGACGAGACTGCTGCGACGATGGGTGCCATTCTAATCAGACAGAAACGAAGCGAACACCCTCGCGAGTACTACCGTCGGCTCCGCGCGGCGTACTTTCAGGGCAGAAGCGAGCCCGGGCTAGAGGAAGATCGCAACTTCAAGTCCCTCTTCCTCCATAACCTTCACCCGTGCATCCGTAACCAAGTAACACTCGCGTGTCGCCAGCGCCCCCATACTATGAGAGAAATGCGTCGCACCGCACAACTAACGGAGACGTTCGTCCGACCCACGGACCGCCACAAGGACGATCCCAGAGTCCTCAGCCTATATGAGCAGGAAGGTCAGTCCTTAGGCCTAGAAGGGGGTGAAGACCCAAACCGCAGACCCCCTTGGGCGAACCCAAACCCCGGCCACCAGACGTCGAGTCAACCCAAAGGTAACTGGAAAGTTCGACAAGCTGGAGACAAGGGGGAACAGGGCCCCAATGCCAAAGGGCAAGGTAACCGCAAACCTGGCAGTCACGGCCCTAAATCTCAGAATAGCGGACAGTCAAGGCCCCATCGCAACTCCTCTCGAAGGGAGCAGAGCCCTAAGCTAGCTACCGCTAAACAAGCCAACCAAGAGCCGCTTGGGATGCCAGAACTGAGGACCGAACTAGCACGGGTTAAACAACTGCTGAGCAATAAGAACAGGAAGGGTAAGCCGAGCAAGGACAGGGACGAACCGTCAGCATGACTAGGCCGGGACCCATCCCCACCACCACGTGTCTACCTCGTGGGGTGGGGAAAGGACCCCTGCCCAATAGGCAGCGATGAGTTGAAACCACCCCCGGTAGTGAAGCCTGACCCGCAGGATGCACCCCTGACGCAGTTTCTTGGAGATTTGGTTAGGAAAGGCAACGCCAAGCGTATCTATACCCCAGTGGTGGTAGAAGGCAACGTTTTCCTCCAAGCTCTCTTGGATACCAGGTCGGAAATCACCCTGATGTGTTCCAAAGTCTTCGCAGAGGTTTCTGATGCGTGGCGCGCGCAAGGTAGACCCATCAGAACCGAACGTTGTGACGTCAACTTGGTTAGCTTCACCCAGAATCAAGCCCCAGTAACAACCATTGCATGGTTAGAACTCGCGTTCCAGGGAATGTCCATCACTCACCCCACTTACATCTGCTCTGTTGGGGTAGAACCGTTCCTCATTGGCCAAGACCTACTAGATAGGCTAGCGCCCCTCATTGACTGTCGTCGTGGGCAACTGTGGGCCCAGGTCGCGTCCCCACAGACCCCAGATCCTCGTCGTCATGATCGAGCCCGTTGCGATGAAGTTAGCGTGGATGCTACTCCACCGATAGCTGAGTCAGGGCAGGTCCCCGAGAACCTCGGGACCACTCCGCTCCACCCTGAGCCGAGTCAAGAAGCACCAAACTCAACCGACACTCTTCTCAACTGCAACGCGCTTGATGGCCACCCGTCTTTCCTTTGCTTTCTTGGTGAATCTGCCCCAACCAGGTACTACCCCTGGATATCTGGCAACATTACTGTCAACGGCGTCACGGCACCGGGCATCAGGTTAGCGCTTTGGTCAGAGAAGTCAGCCATCAGCCAAACGTGGTTCGACATAGTGCATCAGAGCACTCCTTCCCCTGTCTTTGTGCAGAAGAGCCACCGGTTACTGTCAGCCGAACAACCACAGAGCCCCACCAAAGCCACGGGCGTCTGCACCGTGTCGCTCGCCACTGGTCAGAGAGAATTTCTTCATTTCTTGAGCGTCGTCCCCGGACTTCCTGACTCACTGGTCATCAGGGCAGACATCTTGGTCAGACTGGGAGCCCAACTGGACCTAGTCAACCGGGTCATCTGGACCCAAGCTGACCCGGAACAAATGCAGTCAGGACAAACGATTCCCCAAGCCTGCCATGTCGCTAGCGAATTCGACGTTGTCATTCCCGCTAGGACTGCTGGTTCCCCTCTTAAGCTGGTCATCATGAAAGACCAGCAGTTTCGTAGCTCCCAGGCGTTCTTCCAGCCTCTCAGATTCTTCATGGAGCTTGACTTAGCCATGTGTGGGACTCCGCTGCTTGAAGTGAGTCATCGTTCTGCTTACCTCCTGGTTCAAAACTCCACGCGGGACGCCATCACGATCCCCGCCCGTCGGCCTTTAGGCCTTCTGATAGACCAGGCATTCCATGACTTTGAACTCACCATTCCAGTCATCGGTGAGCTGCCAACGCCAGACACTCATTCCGATCCAGTGGAACCTCTCTGGGTTACTCTTCCTTTCTACATGATCCGCGTCGAACCTCACGACATGCTTCGCGACGAGCGCATAGTCATGACCAAAACTGACACCCCGAAACACATGCTGGTGTACGCTCTTGCCACGCAATTGAGCAACATCACCCCTGCAACTGAGGTCGTTGATTCAGCTTTAGGTGAACCGTACCCAGGCTTCGAACGAGAAGTTCAACAACAGCTGGTGAAAGCTGACAGCCTGACCATGGACGCCCAGAGACGACAGCTCCGTGAACTGTTCTACGACTTCAAGGCGATCTGGGCGCCTTGAAGTCACAGACATCCACACCGTCCGAATCCCAACAGATCCGAACGCTCCACTGACGTTTGTGCGGCAATACAAAATCCCGTTAGCTGCATACGACTCGATACAAGAAACACTGGACACTCTGCTGGAAAAGCAGATCATTCGCGAGTGTAACTCGACTTACAACTCCCCCTTGTGGCCGGTGCTGAAACCGAACAGCAAGTGGCGTCTCACCATTGACTATAGGCAGCTGAACAAGCAAGTGCCCTTGTCAAGATGGCCCATGATCCATCTGGATCAAGAACTTGCCAAGGTGAAGGGTGCAAAGTTCTTCTCCACCGCTGACGTGGCGAGTGGATTCTGGACCATGCGCGTGGATCCAGCTGACCAGCACAAGCTGGCCTTTTCCTTTGGGAACCGCCAGCTAACTTTCAACCGATGTCTGTTCGGCTACGCGAACTCCCCCGCTGAATTCAACATCATCTTGCGTAAGGCAATGAGCGATGCCGCAGCTCGTGGAAACTTGATCTATGTCGATGACATCCTCATTAGGTCACAGACTTTTGATGCACACCTCGAAGAGATACGCCATGTTCTGTCTCAGCTGTCCAGAGCAGGAGCGAAGCTCTCGGTCACCAAAGGGCAGTGGTGTCGCACCAAAGTCGAATACGTTGGACTGTGCGTCGGGCCAGATGGCATTGAACCCCAGTCGGGGAGGGTGCAGGCTATCCAAGACATCAAAGCCCCATCCAACGTACCCGAACTCAGGAGCTTCTTAGGGGTCTGCAACTACTCCCAACAGTTCATCGAGGACTACGCGGATATAGCACGACCGCTCACCGAGCTCCTCCGAAAGGATAAACCCTTCTGGTGGAGTGACCCTCAAGAACTCGCGTTCAAGAGCATGAAGCAGAAGCTCTGCTCCGCTCCCTGCCTCGCGTATCCCGACAAAGACAAACCGTTCTTCTTGGAGGCTAGTTTCTCCACCCACTGCCTGAGCACCGCACTGTCACAGCAGCATGACAAAGATCGCCGTGTCATAGCATACGCCAGTCGGCCCCTCAGTGCTGTGGAGTTGAAATTTTCAGACTGCGAAAAAGCCCTGCTGGCCATGGTCTGGGCCGTTGAACACTTTCGCAGTTACATTGGTGGCCAGAAGGTGGTGATAGAGACCAATCATCAACCAGTCTCATTCTTGAACAGCCAGAGGCTGAGAGACGGAAGAGTTTCGAACAGTCGCATCGCAGCTTGGATGATGGCGTTACAGGGCTACGACGTCGAGGTGAAGTACGCCCAGAACCACAAGATGGCGCTTGGCCGAGGCCTGGCGGAATGCCAGCATTGCGACTGCGAGAATAGTCTGGATCAAACCGAACTAACAACCGTACCTGCTCTCCCCTCCGACCACCACTACTATGACGAGAACGTCTGCAAAGACCTCCCCACCGCTTACATAGATGGATGCTCATTCCATCATGAACGCAAAGTCCAAGCCGGTGTCGGTATCGTATGGGCGAACGGCCCTATACTAGGGAAATACCAACATCGACTCGGGGCTAAGACTAGCCAATATACGGAGGCAGCAGCCGTGCTCATCGTCCTGCAACAAGCTGCCCGTGAGAACATCAAGCGGTTAGTTCTCTGCTCCGATTCAAATTATGCCAGGCATAGCTTCGTCTCACACTTTCCCTCGTGGAAGGTGAAGGACATGAAAAACGCAAGGGGCAAGGAAGTGAAACACTCCGAACTCTTCCTAGCATGCGATCGACTCATAACCGAACAGGGAATGTGCGTCTACTGGAAGAAGGTGAAGGGACATTCTCAAGTCCCAGGACCTGACAAAGTTGGTAACGATGAGGCAGATGGCCTCGCCAAAGCGGGAGCCGTAGACGGCCCCCTTTGGGAATTCCAGCCGTCATGGCTTCCCGAGACGCCACGCCATAACGTAACCGCGATTACTCGCCGACAGGCTAGAGCAGGTCAAACTGACGCAGTACTTCAAGCAGGAACAGTGCAACTCGGCCGACTGCCCCAGGACGCCGACCTGGTGTCTATGCAGGAAAGGGATCCCGTGATCCACCAAATCCGTAAGTTCTTTGCGGACCCCGTGGCGTTCCCAGTTTCCCCACAAGAGTTGCAACAGTCCCGAGACTTAAGTCACCTTCACAATCTCAAAAACAGCTTAAAACTCGAGAAAGGACTCCTGGTGTACACACCATGCAACCAGGGACCTCCCCGGTGGGTCGTGCCCACAGATCATAGGGGGGTCATGTTGCAGTACGCTCACGACAGCCCGTGCGGGGGCCATAGGAACGCTCAGGCGACCTACCAGACACTCCAACAGATTGTCTATCGGCCCTTCATGATTCAGGACATTACAGAGTATGTCAAAGGGTGCTTGATTTGCTGCCAATTCCGACCAGCCCAACCGTTGAACCGCGCCCCACTGCAAAGCAAAGGCATTTCATTCCCCTGGTCTAATCTCCAGATAGACTGGTTCGGCCCGGTGCCGAAATCGGCTCGAGGTAATAAGTACCTCCTGACCGTCACTTGCGCGTTCACGAAGTGGGTGGAATGCTTGCCCGCCCCGAACGAAATCGCAGAGATCACCGCTTTCCTCCTTATGAACCATGTGTTCAGCCGTTGGGGCTTGCCCCTATCCATTGATTCCGACCGAGGTACTCATTTCACCGCAGAGATCATGAGAGTGTTGTGGGAGATGCTCGGAGTTGAGGCAAAATTCCACATCGCGTATCATCCTCAGTCTTCCGGTCAGGTCGAACACGCCAACCAAAACATCGTGAGCATGCTTCGCAAGTATGTCAGCCACCATGGCAAAGATTGGGACATCAAACTCCCTCTGGTGCTGATGGCCATTAGGTCCACTCCTCACCGCACCACTGGAGTCACCCCGTTCGAAATGATGACTGGCCATGAAATGGTTCTCCCCTTACACCTCCTCTACCGACCAGAGGACCTAAGCATTGCCACTGCATACACTGCACACCAGTACGTCACCGACTTGCAACGCCACTTGCAGGCCACATTTGCGTGGGCCCAGGAACACCTCGAATAGAGTGCGAAAGGCCAGAAAGCTTACTACGACAGAAAGGCGCCACACCGTGAGTACGAAGTAGGCGACAGAGTCCTATACTTCAATTTCACCAAACCGGTAGGAGTAGCCAGAAAATTCTTACCCCATTGGTCCGGTCCTTTTGAAATCGTCGGTAAACTGTCACCCGTCGCCTACCGCATCAAAACTTCGAAGCCCAGCCAGGCGCCTTCGTATAGATGGGTCCATAGCAACCAAATAAAGCTCTTTGAGCAGTCCACACTCCATAGGGGGGTGGTCAAACAATAAGTTATAGCCTGCCCAACTTAGTTGCATGCCTCTCAATCCATAAGCGTGCATCTATAAGTAACCACCCTTGTTACCACTCAAATCGGAATAACAAACTCCTGTATGTTGCAGAATGGCCCCTCTCTGGATCCTCGGCATCTTCCTAGTCCTGCAGACCACACGGGCAGGTAACATAGCGGAACCAGGTCCGCCAAGCGGCATCGTTCTCCAAGATGCCCCAGGACTGCTTCTCACCAATTGCCGCGTCCACACCCAGCGCGTGTACACCCGCCTTGATCCTTGGGACGTGTATCGTAAGCATTTTAGGTCGCCCACACAAACCTCGAAACCGGGCCTGACTCCGAGATTGGATCCAACATCGAACACGCCAAGCGTACCACAGTTCACATGCTTGAACAGTTACAGAAGTTCATAGTCACTGAGGAGGAACTCAGCGGCAAAAAACACGCCCTAAACGATTCCTCGGAGGATTACTTACTGCTGCATCCGCCATCGGCTCTCTGTTCTCAATGGGCCTCTCTGCCGTTAACACCGTTAGCCTGACCGCGGTCAAATGAGAAATGAACATTCTTAAGGAAGAAATGCCAGAAATCCAGGGTAGACTACTAACTCAACAGGAGGAGCTGCAGGGCCTAGGCAAAACCCTGCAGGGAACCATACTAACCGTTAACATGCACTCTACATTAATCAAGAACACAGTACATGCCGTAGACAGGCTAGCGACAATCATGAGAAGCAAAGTCAAGTACGTCCGAATAATCCAAGACCTAATGCAGGACCTGATGAGAGAAGTAAGTAGCTCTCTCAGCACCCTGAGTGGAGGTAAAATCCCACCATATTTGATACCCCTCAGCATGGTTGACAGCATACTCCGATCTACTACCACGACTAACGTTTACTCGTCACAGATTCATCTGGCTTATAGTCTTGGCAGTGCTATTCCCATTTTTGTGAACCCTCAAAACCTAGAAATAGGCTTCATCCTCAATCTCCCCGTTATTGAACGGCAAAACATACAGAATCAAATCTGTCCTTAATGTAGGTTTCTGGAACAATGACGTACACGTACGTTTGCAGACACCTCCCACCATAGCCTATCACGATGACAACCCCTCTATCTACCTCATCCCTAACTTAGACATGTGCACCTCTACCAAAGATATCCACTGGGTCTGCCCCAGCAATCCCTTTATCCGAGACACCACAGACCGTCTCTGTGGATTGACAAAAGTCCCCGATCAGAAGTGTGCAGGCAAATTGTCTATTAAAGATGAAGGAATAGGAACGAGAGTAGAAAGAGTTGGTAATCGGTGGCGAATCAACACTCCCCAAACTGAGATTCTGATATCCTATGATCAACATAACACTGCCACTAGAATGAAGATCCCTAATGAAACCTCTCTCCTAAGTGTCCCACGAGGAGCCACTGTTCACGTGGGTGACATCACCCTCCATCACCTTAGCGCTGACCAGTATGAGACCGAGATAGAAATGCCCGATGCCTTCCCAGGTCACGAACTTGAGATAAACACCACCCTCCAAGCACAACTACTGCTGGAAGGGACCAAAACCGTGCAATTCAATCTTAAGCCCACTGGCATCGCTACCACTTTCTTGAATAACCGCGCAAACCCCTCGTCCGATCAAGGATCTTTAATAAGCCGAATTGCGCTGGGATTTCTAGCTAGCGGTTGGGTTATCACAGTCTTCATAGCCATCACTCTACATAGGTACATACTGACACTACACCGCAAACTGGACAAAACGATCTACGCACATGAGAAATTAGATCGTGGCATTGTCCGATTCTCCATCAGGCCTAAAGCCTCCACTAACTTTCTTGAAGAGTAGGCTTGCTAACACGCTAACTAACCCCTCTTTTCCATTTTCTTTTATGGAGTTTTGATTATTTTTTTTTGTTTGTTTGCTGTGTGAAATGTTGTATGTAGAAGGTAGTTAAGTAGCCATAGTGTAATTGTTTTCATGTCCAAGTGCCTATGCTTTCATGCCCAAGTGCCTATGCATCTTATGGACTGTATGAAATGAATTGAACTGTTGAACTGTGTCTGAAAGACTTTTCACAGAAAGGACCCTTGGAACTACCTCATTGTGGAACTACCTCTTTGTGGAACTACCAGGGACCGTGGGTCCCTGGTACTAAACACCATGTGCCCATAGGGTATCACTCCTTTCAGCACCTATGGCCAAGGGGGGGAATGCTGGTAACTTGTCAGCGCCCCCATAACGATCCCACAATTCCTTGCGCGCTCCACCCGGATGTGACGTAAAGTGGAACTGCTTTAACTGTATCGAGAGCGCCTCGATTCGTCCTCTCGTGTTCTGGCTACTGGAGTGGTCGGACGGACTGTTGGCACACTCGCCTACAGTGTTGAGACTAACCGCTATTGTCTGAGAACAGCCTGTTCAAATTAGTCTCGGCCAAACTTTTGAACGACCCGCTAAGTTTCGGTGATATAGTGGTTTTGATTCTAAACCTTTGCAAAGTTTAACTACAGTTAAGTAGTTTTCCACGCTAAGAGGCATTTGCGGACAGCTTCGCTCCTCTCAGCCTTTTTCTCGTCTACGCATCACCGGAGGTTTCTCCCGAAGCACCGTGGGCCAACTAGGCCTCCATCTCCCTGCTTCGTTAGCCGCGGTTGGACGCAACTCGCCGCTAACCTCCTCTCCTCGGACCGCGACCCTCAGCGCGGACATCGGAGAATGAACTTCTATCGCATTGAGTAGGCACTTGGGCAAATTTTAATTTGTAGCTTATTCAGATGGTTGTTAGGGTCATGTTTAAGCTTTGAGCTGTTTAGCATACCCGCTCAGACACGGAAGGTGTTTGTTTTTTTTTATTGTTTGTTTTGGTTCTGTTTTTTTCTTTGAACTTGTTAGACAGGGTATCTTGCATGATATCTTTCCTTAACTCCATTGCTAGCTTCCCTATCTGATTAGCAGCGCAGCGACAAGTTTGTTATTTTAAGCTCCGAGGCTGGACCGCTACAAGGCCTAGTTCTCTCCATCCAACACCTATTACACACACTCTCTCTCTCTCTCTCGCGTTGAGTTATTTGCCTAGATAGTCTATTGGAAATTGTTGTTAAGTACAGTGTTTGGATCCAGCTGTAACGTGGTCAGATTCTCCTTAGCAACTTATTGCTAGCTACCTCAGGGTGATACGCTAGCTGGTAGGCTTGTGTTCTCGACTAGGCCTGCAGGCGCCATATTTCCCGACGCCATTTTGGTACCTCCCTCATTGAGTTACCTGTGATACGACACCTAGGCACTGACCGCCATTTTGTTTAAGCATTGCCAGAGTGGCTAGTCGTTAGCATCTGCCCACAGATACATACACACCTACACACACGCACGCATCGGCTTGCCCTAGTCTCACACACACACACGGGATTCTTTTTTCCTATCTCTTTCTCTCTCTTTCCCTCAAATTTATGGTCCAGGTGTAATTGTTCCATTGTTTTGTCTTATTACCTTTACCTGACATTGAATGTATTTTGTGAGATTATTATTAGTGAGTAGTAGACAAATAAAAGCTAATCAAATTGAATTACATTTTACTTGTTCCTGTTGTTTATTCACAAGGTCAACTATTTAGAACTCCTTTTTCCTTCAAAATTTAGCTTTTGTATACAACTGGGTTTCCCATCTAATGCAGAGCTACCATTAATCTTGAATGTAACCATTCAAGGTGAGTATTAAGATTAACAATTTAAGATTTTATGAGACTGATCTTTATTTATAAATTGATTAATTCAATGATCAATTATTACATAATTTATAATTTAATTAATCCCAATTCCACCTACAACCACCAAGTCCCTTCTATCTAATGTGCTGCTTTTCGCCCAGCTCTTGACGCTGTAGTTGCCGAGCCCTAAACGTCCCCGACACACAGTGCCCAAGATTTCCTGATGCCTCCAGTAGGCTTCTGCTTCCTTCACCGCTTCCAGGGGTTTCCACTTCCTGCCGCAGCTGATAGCGGTGCTTGCATGCCTGACTTTTGTGTCCTTGGAGAGTAAAAGCGTGCACGCTACCCTTGCCTTGGTTACCTTAAATTCTTCAACGACGGAGGAGCATGGTAAACGGAGTATTGATGACTTGCTGTAGAGGTTGACTGAGCTAAACGCTGGAGGGACACCCAGCCATTTCCGGATAAACCTACTACAGACTCTCTCCATTGCTTCTACCCTGGTTAGTGGGAAGTCATAAAGCAGAAATGGCCACTGGAGTCTTGGTATGATGCCATGCTGGAAGCACCATACCTTGAACCTGCCCAGCAGCAAACTTGTCGATTCTCCTCAGCCACTCCTTTAGTTGGGCTGAGGTGTCCTCGAGGTTCCCTCTGTCCTTCAGGGCACTGTCGTAGCTCTTCCCCAAGCACTGGATTCGCTCCTCCTGAACGTTGCATGGTACTTGTGAAATATGCCCTGCAGTTTTAAGAGGGCCTGTTGCAGCAGGGGTTCAGCCGGATTCCCCCCCAGCATATGGCTGGTTTTGTCACTATGCAGAAGTTACAGTACTCAGCGTAAATGAGTACACCCCCTTTGAAAAGCAACATTTTAAACAATCTCAATGAACAGAAACAATTTCCAAAATGTTGACAAGACAAAGTTTAATAGAACATGTTTAACTTATGACGTGAAAGTAAGGTTAATAATAGAACTTAGATTACACGTTTTTTTCAGTTTTACTCAAATTAGGGTGGTGCAAAAATGAGTACACCCCACAACAAAAACTACTACATCTAGTACTTTGTATGACCTCCATGATTTTTAAATGACAGCACCAAGTCTTCTAGGTATGGAATGAACAAGTTGGCGATATTTTGCAACATCAATCTTTTTCCATTCTTCAACAATGACCTCTTTTAGTGACTGGATGCTGGATGGAGAGTGATGCTCAACTTGTCTCTTCAGAATTCCCCAAAGAAAATAATTTCTTTACACCACAAAGGTGAAGGCTACAAGATGATCAGCAAAGCTTTACTTATCAGTCAGAATACTGTAGCAAAAGTGGTACAAAAATTTAAGAAAGATGGAACTGCAACCATCTCACAGAGATGTCCAGGTCGTCCACGGAAGTTAACACTTCGACAGGAGCTTCTTCTGATGAGAAGGGTTGAAGAAAATTGGCATGCAAGTTCACTGCAGTTACCTAAAGAAGTAGAAAGCCAAACTGGGGTGACTATTTCTGGTGACACAATACAGCGTACACTGCAGAGGAGTGGCATGCATGGATGCCGTCCACGAAAGAAGCCTCTCCTAAAGCCCAGGCACAAAAAAAGCCCGCCTCGAGTTTGCCAGGGCCCATGCTGACAAAGATGAAGACTACTGGGACTCTATACTCTGGAGTGATGAGATCAAGATAAATGTTTTTGGAACTGATTGCTTCAAAACTGTATGGCGTCGCAAAGGTGAGGAATACAAAGAAAAATGCCTGGTGCCTACAGTGAAACATGGTGGTGGCAGTGTCCTTATGTGGGGCTGCATGAGTGCTGCTGGTGTCAGGGAGCTGCATTTCATTGATGGCATCATGAATTCACAGATGTATTGCTCTATCCTGAAAGAGAAGATGCTACCATCACTCCGTGCCCTTGGTTGTCATGCACTTTTCCAACATGACTAAACACACATCTAAGGCCACTGTTGGATTTCTGAAGAAGAACAGGGTGAAAGTGATTCAGTGGCCAAGTATGTCTCCTGATCTGAACCCAATCAAACACCTATGGGGAATTCTGAAGAGACAAGTTGAGCATCACTCTCCATCCAGCATCCAGTCACTAAAAGAGGTCGTTGTTGAAGAATGGAAAAAGATTGATGTTGCAAAATGTCACCAACTTGTTCATTCCATGCCTAGAAGACTTGGTGCTGTCATTAAAAATCACGGAGGCCATACAAAGTACTAGATGTAGTAGTTTTTGTTGTGGGGTGTACTCATTTTTGCACCACCCTAATTTGAGTAAAACTGAAAAATGTGTAATCTAAGTTATATTATTAACCTTACTTTCACGTTATAAAGTTACAGATGTTATTTTAAACTTTGTCTTGTCAACATTTTGGAAATTGTGTTCATTGAGATATTGTTTAAAATGTTACTTTTCAAAGGGGGTGTACTCATTTACGCTGAGCACTGTATGTGGAGTTAGCCACGACTGTAATGGTGATGAGCGCTATTTTCATATGAAGACGTTACTTTGTTCAGACCAATGCCGTGTGTGTGTCCTGACTCATATACCCGTTAGAATCCAGGAGCATTATGAAAGCCATGCGAGCAGGGAAGTGAGCGAGTCTAGCAAACCGGATTCACTCCCGCTTCCCAACTACGGCCAGGAACGTGAAAAAGAGGGAAGGCAACATACTGGAATGGATTTTGCTCAGGATATTTCCCCTAGCTGTAAAAATTCCCTTGAGAAGTAAGCTAGGATGACTGTCTAAACAGAACCAGCTATCTTGGGTCACGTTTATTCGTCAGGGCATAATGAACAGAGATTTTGTTTTGCCGTGCTTTTACTAGCCCTCTCTGTGGGCCTGTCATTTCAGGTTCACATGACAGCATACGTGTTCTCACCAGTCAATCACAACCAAGTTAGCTAATGCACATTAACATTCTACACTAATGCAAAAGCAGTGTGCAGCAGTGAAACAAAAGCCATGGAAAGGTCAAAAATTAAAGGAGGGGCCAAAAAAACAAACAAACCAGGCATTAGAGGCATAGGCTTCCAAATGTTTAAAAAAAATAAATAAATCTACAAATTGTTTGGGCATCAGCACCCTGAATTGGCCTGCAATGCCATTTTCAAGGACCAGAATGAAGAGCTTAAAATGGACATTAAAACATAGCTATAGACTAGGCTGTTACCTCTCGCGGTTACCAGAGGACTAGCCCTCCTGTAACCCTAGCTGTATAGGTGAGAGGCCGAGGGCTATGGAAACGAAGGTCAGTGCCGCCCAATGCGCCTGACTGCATGGAGCGGGAAGGACTTTAGAGATGGGCTAGGCTGCATGTTCATTTAAAACTGCTGTAACTTGCCCAACCATAACTGACTATCATATGTACCAGAGATTTCCAAGCTTGTTGGGGCTGAAGCACATCGAAGGTCAAATCAGAATGTCAAGGCACACCAAATTAAAGTTGGCTATCGATTATGAAGAATGTCACACACACATTATGATGGGCTAGAAGGTCATTTGCAAAATTTGACCAAGATTGCACTACAGCAGATTGTCAAATAATTATTAAAACAGATAGGTAAATCAGACAGGCAATTGTATAATTTATTAAAAACGTGAGGCAACGCTCATTACAGTGTTTTGCATGAGTTACCTAGACTGTAGTGAGTGACGGAAGCATTTTCAGAACACAAACATCATTTGATTTGAGACTGATAACATTCAGTGCGTTTACATGCACATAGAGAAAATCGAATTTCTGCCGTTGCTCGTCTGAAATCGAAGTTCTAAATGGCATGTAAACACCTTAGCTCGGCTGAAATTGAACCGAACTTGATTTCTCGCAATCGAGCTACACGACCTAGATTATGCGATTTCTGCCGAGCTACTTAGTGCATGTATACCCTATCGAGCTACGTATTCGATCTACTTACTTCAGCACTGCCCCTTCCGGAAGTGACGAGTGACGAGACCACAAGCGGGAAACACAACAGCCTCGGTCGGCATGACACTTCACCTTAGCCGCCCACTTTATTAGGAACACTTCTGTTCGTACATACAAACTACAAACACTCTTCTTAGAGTTTATTTTATTTTTAAAAGGGACAGTGTACAAATTAAACATTATCCTTGTGGTATGGACAGATGTCTGTACCAGGTTATAGCAGTACATGCTAATTTCCTCCTGTAGTCCCTTTGTTTATACTCTTGAATAGCTCTTCTTCATGACGACAACCGGAAGTGTACCAACACGATAGGGCGTGTAGCGCCACCTGTGGCTCGGGTGCACAATGCACCTCACTCAATAGCTCGATTTCACAGTATGCATGTAGGATTGGATTTCTCTGGCACCCCTGCTGGGACCCTTTGCTCGATTACCGACAGCAGCTCGATTTGGATGCGCATGTAAACATACTGAGTAAGTGTCCACTCCAGTCATCCACTAGTCCAAACACAATATGATGGTCATCAATTTGAAACAGCAAACAGATAACATCAATGGAGAAGTTAGCATTGATAATTAGCATTCATCAAACTTGAGCTTAGAGAACGTTAACATCAGCATGTCCGACTCTCATCTCCTCGCTTTAAAATGGTGCACGGTTAAATTTGTAGAGTTTTAGCTTATTTGAGTCGGAAAAGCTGCTAACACATCCGGTAGCATGTATTCGTCATTCAAAACACAAGTGCATGCTCTAACCAGAGTTCAAAATAGGTTTATTTTTGGCTAAAATGAAATTATTCTGCATGTTCTCTATTCAATATTTTTAAATTTTCTAAAAAAAATTAATAAAACCGGTTAAACACAGGTAACCACTTCTGCTTCATTTCTTTGAGGGCTAAAATGTATGCTCTAGTCATTTTTTTAATCGTTTATGAACTGTTAAACTCCTTAACCATGCTTTGCGGGTGTGGCCTTTTTGCTGTGGCATCACCATTCATATCGATACAACCAGTGTTTATGCTTAAATTACTAAAGCACAAAATTGTTTTGTGCAAGGTCTTCATAGATCTAAAACTCTTAATTTTGCTCTCAAAGTGCACCAGTTTGATGCATTTAACTTTAAAATAAACAAAATTCTCTCACAGGGGAGCATGCCCCCAGAGCGAGGGCCACTGACCCTAGTTTCACAAAATCCTGAGGGAAACACTATTATTCTGGCTTTTTTTTTTAAATAACTGCTGCCAGAGGAAAAGCTACCTGTTCTTTTGCAAGTTAGGGTAGCTGTGAAAGAAATCTCTCTCAGCTCAAACGTAGAAGTAGGTGACCGTGATTATGCAACGTATCCTAGAAGCATGTTGATGTTCAAAAATAAACTTGACGGGTAGTGAACTAATGTGGCAAGTGTGTGTGGAAGGAGAAATTATGAGATGGAGAGCTCCGCTTTTGAATATAAAAGTGCGTCATTGCATATCGTACAACGAAATTGGACGCCATCCTACCAGTGCAACATCTGCTTATTTTAGATTTAATTATTTATTTCGGTCATTTCAACTTTCAATAACATACACACTGGTTACATACATATCAGCCAGAAAGACCGAAAAGGATTAGACTGAAGCAAAAGCTTATTGCGTCTACCCTCATCACATTTCATAAATTAATAAATCTTTTTTTTATGCCAAAGGAATTAAGGAAAGAAACAAAAAGGAAAAAAAAATAGTAACAATAGTATCTGTTACATTTTGTTCAATACAATTTTACAGCTTTCAATTTCAAATGAACACCAAAACACACATATTGGATTTTGCCATTTTCGTATTCTGTAGCGTTAAATATCAAGTAGCTGGACCAAATTTAAATCAAACCATTTTTTTTTTCCAAACATATTTCATATCTCAGTTTTGTATTTACTGATAATCTTATGTTTGTATGCTTTAAGGCCTTTAAGCGTGTTACACAGTTTAATTTCATTTTCAAGACCATTCCATAAATTAACTCCTGTTATAGATATACACCTCTGTTTCACATTTGTTCTGAACTTTGTTTTAACAAACATATATGAGTTCCTCTCAATTCATAATGACTCTCTCTGATTTGAAAGAACCTCTGAATACAGTCAGGGATAGTTTTGTTTTTAAACATAAATTGAGCAATTTTGTAATCCACAAAATCACGAAATTTAAGGCCATTCAAGTTTATAAACAACTGATTGGTTGGTTCACTATAACATACATTGTATATGATCCTAATAGCTCTTTTCTGCAATATTAAGATCGGGTTTGTGATTGTTTTACATGCATTTCCCCAGACCTCCACACAATAAGTTACGTATGGAACAAGCAGAGAATTATAAAGTGCGTGCAATGATTTTTGGCTTAGAATGTGTTTAGTTTTATGAAGTATTGCAATAAACTTGGACATTTTTGTTTTTACATGTTCAACTTGACAGGTAGTGAACTAATGTGGCAAGTGTGTGTGGAAGGAGAAATCATGAGACGGAGAGCTCCACTTTTGAATATAAAAACGTGTTATTGCATATCGTACAACGAAATTGGATGCCATCCTACCAGTGCAACATCTGCTTATTAAAAATAAAGAAATATGTCCACATAATATAGATTAACAACTCAAAAAAGACACACACAAAACATTCACACACTGCTGTTTTTTTTTTTTATTTAATTGCACGGTCCCTTTAAAACAAGCACTGTTTAGTGCAGTTATGGCTCTTGGGTAGAAGCTCTTTTTCGGTCTATAGACCCCTTACACTGACATCACATTTATGTTAGCAATGGTCACTACCCTACCCTATACCTGGGGGACAAGCAAACTTTGTTTACATACTGTTCACATACTGAAGCCAAGCAAAGATGTCAGACGTCCGTTGCTGTTGTCTGAAGAAAACTACAACTAAAAAAGCTCTATTAATGGATTACTTGGATAATCTTAGTTATAAAGAAGAAGTGAAGGATACAAGGAAATTAGAGTTTATTAGTGGCTATGATCTGTACAAAATTCCTCAAAACCAATGGAGTGACGGTGCAGATATGTGGCCTAGTGTTAGCTACATGTTGGAATGTACTTTCCTTTTCCTGAAGAATCCGGACAAGGAAGAACAGTTTAAAAAAAAATAAATAAATAAAAAAACCTCCCGCACACTCCACTACATAAACAAAAAAACCTTTGTGTAAAGAATTTTTACCGACATCAGCTTTAGGGAACAGAATGCTGCAAAAGCCTGAGCATTTACTCTCAAAGGACTATTACTTGAACTGTGGGCTAGATGGTATTCCCGGCCCGCCATGTCTCAACAACCTCAAGGACATCAAGTTACAGAGCCATTTGCACTCATTACTACATTGATATTTATGATTTGTTAAAAAAAGAAACAAAACTCTGAAGTATTATTTGTAAAATAACGTTATCTTGCTCTAGACTTTCAAACAATGTTGTAAAATTTCATTTTAATTTTATCTAATAGTGGATGGTACAATAATTACAAATGCAAACAGAATCAGCACATTCCAGTTGTAGCTGTAGTCATATAGCTAACTATAATCATATAGTTAACTAAAATCACCCTTGTAATAATAATTTCAATAAACTGTTCATATTCAGTTCCCTCATCATTTATTCTATATTCAAAAAGGCACAACTGAGTCACAAAGGTTGATAAGTGTGCAACAGACAGTAACAATTTTATCCCAAATAGTTTTTCCTGCCTTATTTCCATCTCACATGCCTGCAGCTGTTGTAAAGTTCAGTGCATTTGTGTAGAACACTCTCAAACTGTAGGTTCATTACTACACTCTGGCTCCAGGTTGACATTTTGCACAGGACTGAGTTCCTCTGATAACAGAAGCAAAGCTTCAGCACTTTTTGCTCTTAATCTTTTCTGTTCTTTCAGGATGCATCAGGAGCATGTCACTCCTTGTTGGGTTTTTTTTTTAACAAATTACGTCAGCGTTGTTTGTTTGGTGCCCAATCTGGGTTTTCCATGTCAAATGAGGAAGTTGGTTCATCTGGAAGAAAAATCATTTGATTTTGTCCGAACACTTTCATGAAGAAGCTAATTCAAATGTGAGCAGAAATAAAAGATTCTTAAACAAACTCTTCCATACTCTGTTGCGCCTGTCTACAACCCCGATTCCAAAAAAGTTGGGACAAAGTACAAATTGTAAATAAAAATGGAATGCAATGATGTGGAAGCTTCAAAATTCCATATTTTATTCAGAATAGAACATAGATGACATATCAAATGTTTAAACTGAGAAAATGTATCATTTAAAGAGAAAAATTAGGTGATTTTAAATTTCATGACAACAACACATCTCAAAAAAGTTGGGACAAGGCCATGTTTACCACTGTGAGACATCCCCTTTTCTCTTTACAACAGTCTGTAAACGTCTGGGGACTGAGGAGACAAGTTGCTCAAGTTTAAGGATAGGAATGTTAACCCATTCTTGTCTAATATAGGATTCTAGTTGCTCAACTGTCTTAGGTCTTTTTTGTCGTATCTTCCGTTTTATGATGCGCCAAATGTTTTCTTTGGGTGAAAGATCTGGACTGCAGGCTGGCCAGTTCAGTACCCGGACCCTTCTTCTATGCAGCCATGATGCTGTAATTGATGCAGTATGTGGTTTGGCATCGTCATGTTGGAAAATGCAAGGTCTTCCCTGAAAGAGATGTCCTCTGGATGGGAACATATGTTGCTCTAGAACCTGGATATACCTTTCAGCATTGATGGTGTCTTTCCAGATGTGTAAGCTGCCCATGCCACACGCACTAATGCAACCCCATACCATCAGAGATGCAGGCTTCTGAACTGAGCGCTGATAACAACTTGGGTCGTCCTTCTCATCTTTAGTCCGAATGACACGGCGTCCCTGATTTCCGTAAAGAACTTCACATTTTGATTCGTCTGACCACAGAACAGTTTTCCACTTTGCCACAGTCCATTTTAAATGAGCCTTGGCCCAGAGAAGACATCTGCGCTTCAGGATCATGTTTAGATACGGCTTCTTCTTTGAACTATAGAGTTTTAGCTGGCAACGGCGGATGGCACGGTGAATTGTGTTCACAGATAATGTTCTCTGGAAATATTCCTGAGCCCATTTTGTGATTTCCAATACAGAAGCATGCTTGTATGTGATGCAGTGCCGTCTAAGGGCCCGAAGATCACGGGCACCCAGTATGGTTTTCCGGCCTTGACCCTTATGCACAGAGATTCTTCCAGATTCTCTGAATCTTTTGATATTATGCACTGTAGATGATATGTTCAAACTCTTTGCAATTTTACACTGTCGAACTCCTTTCTGATATTGCTCCACTATTTGTCAGCGCAGAATTAGGGGGATTGGTGATCCTCTTCCCATCTTTACTTCTGAGAGCCGCTGCCACTCCAAGATGCTCTTTTTATACCCAGTCATGTTAATGACCTATTGCCAATTGACCTAATGAGTTGCAATTTGGTCCTCCAGCTGTTCCTTTTTTGTACCTTTAACTTTTCCAGCCTCTTATTGCCCCTGTCCCAAATTTTTTGAGATGTGTTGCTGTCATGAAATTTCAAAATGTCTCACTTTCGACATTTGATATGTTGTCTATGTTCTATTGTGAATACAATATCAGTTTTTGAGATTTGTAAATTATTGCATTCCGTTTTTATTTACAATTTGTACTTTGTCCCAACGTTTTTGGAATCGGGGTTGTATTTTAAAAAAAATAGATTTTAAATAGTCGCAAATTTCTCTGGAGTTTTCAGGGTTAGTTCCTCTCGCTGTATTCTCTTTCACCACTCATTTGTTCATTGTTCTTGAAGCATTTGCTTCTCTTTGTTAACATTTTTCTTCATAGCAGGGAAATGGTAATATCTTTTATCTATTCCTCGATTTAAATGATTGGAACAACCAAAAACAGCAGAAAAATAAACCATATTTAAGACTGGTTAAGCCTTGCTTACACGAAAACTGGTGTCTTTTCACCTGGGGGTCAATTATCAGATGATGCATAATGTCATGTGCAAGGGGTCTATTTGTCCATTTCTTAATTGACCTGAACTGCCTGCCCAAGGGCAGCAGTTCAAACAGAGAATTTATGGGGTGGGACAGATCTTTTAATATACTGAGGGTTCTTTTGAGGCAGCAGAAACTGTAAAGCTCTTCCAGGCAGGGAAGAGGGCATCCAATGATCTTCTGGGTGGTGGTGACAACCCTCTGGAGAACTTTTCTCTCTGCTCCTGTGCAGCTGACAAACCACACACTGATGCAGTATGTAAGTATGTTCTCTATGGAGCAACAATAGAAGGACACAAGCAGTTTTTGATGGAGGTCGTTCATCCTGAGGATCATCAGGAAGTAAAGTCTCTGCTGTGCGTTCTTCATCACTGTGTGGCATTACAGCTCCAGGTCAGCTCCTCCTCTATGTGCACACCAAGGAACCAGAAGTCCAGGATCCTCTCCACAAATTGCGCACTGATGAGAATAGGCTGAAAGTCCGTTTTCTTTTTCCTGAAGTCTATGATCAGCTCCTTGGTTTTGGTGGTTGAGGACCAGGTTTGTTGTCTCAGCACCACCCAGACAGCTGCTCAACCTTGTGCTGATAAGCAGACTCCTTCCCCCCAGAGATGAGCCCCACTATGGTAGTATCATCCGCAAATATGATGCCATTACGGGAGCGAGCAGGGTGCAGTTGTAAGTGTAGAAGAACTACTTTTTTAATCCTAGAAAAAGCCATGGCACAGCAGTTATGCTCATATTTACATAGGAATAACATCCATGAAATGTATCAGTCAGGATTTAGACCTCATCATAGCAAAGAGACAGCTCTGGTTAAAGTAGTAAACGACCTACTGTTGGCATCTGATCAGGGCTGTGTCTCGCTGCTTGTGTTGCTTGACTTTAGTTCAGCATTTGATACCATTGATCATTCCATTCTTCTGGATAGACTAGAAAATGTTGTGGGAGTTAAGGGAACGGCCCTCTCCTGGCTCAGCTCTTATTTAATTGATCGGCTATCAGTGTGCTGATGTAAATGGTGATTTTTCTAGACATACTGAGGTAAAGTTTGGTGTTCCACAAGGTTCTGTCTTGGGTCCACTGCATTTTTATTTATTTATATATATATATATATATATATATATATATATATATACACACACACACACACACACGATTCCAAAAAAGTTGGGACAAAAGTACAACTTGTAAATAAAAACGGAATGCAATAATTTACAAATCTCAAAAACTGATATTGTATTCAAAACAGAACATAGACAACATATCAAATGTCGAAAGTGAGACATTTTGAAATTTCATGCCAAATAATGGGTCATTTGAAATTTCATGACAGCAACACATCTCAAAAAAGTTGGGACATGGGCAATAAGAGGCTGGAAAAGTTAAAGGTACAAAAAAGGAACAGCTGGAGGACCAAACTGCAACTCATTAGGTCAATTGGCAATAGGTCATTAACATGACTGGGTATAAAAAGAGCATCTTGGAGTGGCAGCGGCTCTCAGAAGTAAAGATGGGAAGAGGATCACCAATCCCCCCCAATTCTGCGCCGACAAATAGTGGAGCAATATCAGAAAGGAGTTCGACAGTGTAAAATTGCAAAGAGTTTGAACATATCATCTACAGTGCATAATATCAAAAGATTCAGAGAATCTGGAAGAATCTCTGTGCATAAGGGTCAAGGCCGGAAAACCATACTGGGTGCCCGTGATCTTCGGGCCCTTAGACGGCACTGCATCACATACAAGCATGCTTCTGTATTGGAAATCACAAAATGGGCTCAGGAATATTTCCAGAGAACATTATCTGTGAACACAATTCACCGTGCCATCCGCCGTTGCCAGCTAAAACTCTATAGTTTAAAGAAGAAGCCGTATCTAAACATGATCCAGAAGCGCAGACGTCTTCTCTGAGCCAAGGCTCATTTAAAATGGACTGTGGCAAAGTGGAAAACTGTTCTGTGGTCAGACGAATCAAAATTTGAAGTTCTTTATGGAAATCAGGGACGCCGTGTCATTCGGACTAAAGAGGAGAAGGACGACCCAAGTTGTTATCGGCGCTCAGTTCAGAAGCCTGCATCTCTGATGGTATGGGGTTGCATTAGTGCATGTGGCATGGGCAGCTTACACATCTGGAAAGACACCAATGCTGAAAGGTATATCCAGGTTCTAGAGCAACATATGCTCCCATCCAGATCCAGGTCATCTTTCAGGGAAGACCTTGCATTTTCCAACATGACAATGCCAAACCACATACTGCATCAATTACAGCATCATGGCTGCATAGAAGAAGGGTCCGGGTACTGAACTGGCCAGCCTGCAGTCCAGATCTTTCACCCATAGAAAACATTTGGCGCATCATAAAACGGAAGTTACGACAAAAAAGACCTAAGACAGTTGAGCAACTAGAATCCTACATTAGACAAGAATGGGTTAACATTCCTATCCCTAAACTTGAGCAACTTGTCTCCTCAGTCCCCAGACGTTTACAGACTGTTGTAAAGAGAAAAGGGGATGTCTCACAGTGGGAAACATGGCCTTGTCCCAACTTTGAGATGTGTTGCGGTCATGAAATTTAAAAATCACCTAGTTTTTCTCTTTAAATGAAATTTTCTCAGTTTAAACATTTGATATGTCATCTATGTTCTATTCTGAATAAAATATGGAATTTTGAAACTTCCACATCATTGCATTCCGTTTTTATTTACAATTTGTACTTTGTCCCAACTTTTTTGGAATCTGGGTTATATTATATACACACACTAAAAATATTATATTTTATATATATATATATCTCCCCTCTGGGTGATATTATTCATAAACATGATTAGTTTCCACTGTTATGCTGATGACACACAGTTGTATGTTTCTACAAAACCTGATGAGAGACACCAGCTTAATAGAATTGAGAAATGTGTTAAGGACATTAGACACTGGATGCTTATTAACTTCCTTCTGCTTAACTCTGACAAGACTGAAGTACTTGTACTAGGACCACATACAGCTAGAAGTAAGTTTTCTGATTACACAGTAACTCTGGATGGCCTTTCTGTTTCTTTACGTGCAGCAGTAAAAGACCTCGAGGTGATTATTGACCCCAGACTTTCATTCGAAACTCACATCAATAACATTACCCGGTTAGCTTTCTTTCATCTCAAATATTTCTAAGAGAAAAAATTCAATGTCACTACACGATGCAGAAAAATTAGTTCATGCTTGTTACCTCCAGGTTGGATTATTGTAATGCCTTACTGTCTGGATGTTCCAATAAGTGTATAAACAAGCTCCAGTTAGTTCAAAATGCAGCAGCAAGAGTCTTAACTAGAAAATATGACCCCATCACCCCCGTCTTATCCACACTGCATTGGCTCCCAGTCAAATTTCACATTGATTGTAAAATACCATTATTGACCTTGAAAGCACTGAATGGTCTCGCACCACAGTACCTGAGTGAACTTCTGGTCCTCTATGACCCACCACGCCTACTTGGATCAAAAGGTGCAGGCTATCTGCTGGTACCTCCCATAGTGAAGGCTACATCAGGGGGCAGAACCTTTTCTTACAAAGCCCCACAGTTATGGAACAGCCTTTCAAGTAGTGTTCGGGAATCAGAAACAGTTCATGTTTAAGTCTAGGCTGAACGCATATCTGTTTAGCCAAGCCTTTTGTTAAGTGTGTTTGAGGGAAAGGAGTAGACCTGGAAGGTCTTCAGACAGTGTTTTGGTAAACTGCGATGTATGGATGCTGTCAGTCCCCCACTCGCTTCCTCGCTCAAGTTTGTTGATCCTGTAGTGGCTGCTGCTTTATGTCCTGGGGCGCCCTCATGCCTGTGTTACCTTCTAGCTCTCCCCTTTTAGTTATGCTGTCCTAGTTAGTTTTGCCAGAGTCCCTGCTTGGGACTCTGGCAAAACTCAGTGCAAAATGTATACTGTTCCTACTCATCAGGTGACATTGGGCATACCCAACAACCTATGTTTTCTCTCTTTCTCTCCCCCCATCTGTCCCTCTGAATTACACAGCAATCCTGACCGCTTCTGCTCCTCAGACCTGCCTGATCCTTTCTGATGCCCTACACCTGGTTGGAGTCTCATCACATCGCTCCTGTGGAGGATGGCCCCATATGGACAGTTGAAAGTCACACTTGCAAGATGCTCTGGACACTTGCAGTAATGCTTTTATGGCTAAGGACTACAGCTGACTTGCTAACTTTAGGATTGCAGTTGTCATGAACAGTTCTGCACTCAAGTTTCCATCGGTGAAGAGTTAGAACATCAACAAAACTGACTTCATATTAAAAATGTTATAATCACATTGTCTATCACCCAAATGAGGATGGATTCCCTTTTGAGTCTGGTTCCTCTTGAGGTTTCTTTCTCATGTCATCTGAGGGAGTTTTTCCTTGCCACAAGTTTGCTCATTAAGGATAGATTAGGGATAGAATTAGCTCATGTTTTAAGTCGTTCAAATTCTGTAAAGCTGCTTTGCAACAATGTCTATTGTTAAAAGCACTATAAAAATAAACTTGACTAGAGGGTGAAGAGAGGGGAGCCATTGCTGAGGTGATGTGGGGGCCTTCTCTCACCCTCTATGAGCGATCAGACAGGAAGTCCTTTATCCAGAGGCAGATGGATTAAGACAGTCCCAGGTCTGTCAGGTTGGACACCAGTCTGCGAGGGAGAATGGTGTTGAATGCTGAGCTAAAGTCCACAAAGAACAGCCTAGCATAGCTCTCCTGCTGCTCAAGGTGAGTGAGGGCAGTGTGGAGAGTTGTAGCTATGGCGTCCTCTGTAGACCCGTTAGCTCTATAACCATACTGGTGTCTGTCTAACATGGGTGGGGGACTTGAGATGATGCAAGTCTGAACCAGTTGCTCAAAGCGCTTCATGATGACGGGAGTAAGTGCCACTGGACAGTGGTCATTCAGGCTGCTAATGGTCTTTTTTTGGCAATGGAAGACGGTAGAGGACTTCAGGCAGGGTGGGATGGTGGACTGGGATAGGGACTGATTGACTTATGTGACATCCTGTACATAACATGGTTCTAGATGTTGTTTTATTTTACTACAAGATACATGCCTATCAGAAATACTGGCCAGAGGTGGTCAATTACTGCAGGAGTCTTGGTCAAGGTGGCTCATTGCTATTTAGCCCCTAATGTTCTCCAAGCTTAAACATTAACAGCCCCATGAGCCTTTGCACTCTGGCAAGGCTCCGTGAACCTGGCAACAACTAAAGCGACTGCCTTTTCTGGTCGCTACAATAATCCTCCTCCCTGGAGCCAAATTTATTTTCAAAATGGGATTAAAGGCCATTTAGATTAAACAAAAAAATGTAAAAGTTAAGTGACTACCTACAAACATTTTTAATGAAAAAGTACAGTCATTGTTGTATTTTAAAAAATATTATTTCATGAGCCTGCATAAAATGCATGGGGTTGCTCAAAATTCCACAGCACACTGGGTATATACTGTACATATCTAAATCAACCCTCACTGAACCGATGTTCAAATTATATTTTGTCTGCATTTGTGAATTCACGGAAATGAAACAACGTCACACCAACTGCAGACCCCAGCATCAAACCAACTCGCATAGGTGGCAAATTTTGTGGCATTGAAAACCATTGGCTCGTTGGTGTGATAACAAGTTTTATATTAACTTTAGCATTAAATTATAGTTAACAGTATCTACTCAGATCCTGTAGTGTCATGCTTCTCTGTTTATCCTTGACCAGGGTTTCCCCAGATTTGACCACCATAAATTTAAGACTTTAAGACCTTTTTAAGACCACTTAAATGAGAATCAAGACCTACATCGCACCCATTATGCGGTCGTAGAACACCAGATCAAATTCCCAATAATGACAAATGTTTCAAGTAAAAATACTTTTATTATAAAAGTTATGTACTTAAGTCATTATGTGCATTGCTTGTCGAATCTTCACATTCAAGACAAAAAAAACAAGTCTAAACCTGGAAGAAAGGAGCACAACATAGTCATGGCCTTAAAGGTACACAAAAATGCAATAGGCATACCAACACATTAATGCCAAAGGTGTGCACTCACCAGTCAAAAAGCCAAACTGAGGGCCTCACTCGAGGCCTAAAGAACTGTCTCTGAACTAATTATGACCATGCACCCAGAGATGATACTTAAAATAAAAAAGTGATGTGGGTGTATTTTTTTTTTAAATAAAACATCAAAACATTCACAACACTCTAAACAGACAAACTCTTTGTCTTAGTTTCCCAGCACTTGCTTCAACCATTTTATATTTTGTACCCTTGTAAACGAGGGAGGGAGAGAGATACAGAGGAACATAGATAAGAGATGAGGGGATAGATGGGAAGAGAGAGAGATAGAAAAGAGGTAAGCCTAAAGTCTCTTAAAGGTGCACAAAAATGCAATTGGCGTACCAATACATTGGTACAAAGGTGTGCACTCACCAGTCAAAAAGCCAAACTGAAGGCCCAACTCAAGGCCCAAAGAACGGTCTCTAAACTAGTTATGACCATGCACCCAGAGATGATAAACAGACAAACTCTTTGTCTTAGTTTCCCAGCATTCAACTTGCTTCAACCATTTTACATTTTGAAGAACAAAAAGAAATGTAAATACTCCTAGTAAACAAGGGAGGGAGGGAAGACATAGATGTGGAGGTGGATAGATAAGAGACATAATGCCCGCCCCGGAGCGCCAGCCAGCCCGCCCCGGAGCGCTAGCTAGCCAGCCCGCCCCGGAGCGCTAGCTAGCCAGCCCGCCCCGGAGCGCTAGCTAGCCAGCCAGCCAGCCCCGGAGCGCCAGCCCGCCCCGGAGCGCTAGCTCGCCAGCCAGCCAGCCAGCCCCGGAGCGCTAGCTCGCCAGCCAGCCAGCCAGCCCCGGAGCGCTAGCTAGCCAGCCAGCCAGCCAGCCCCGGAGCGCTCGCCAGCCAGCCAGCCCCGGAGCGCTCGCCAGCCCGCCCTGGAGCACTAGCTAGCCAGCCAGCCAGCCAGCCCCGGAGCGCTAGCTAGCCAGCCAGCCCCGGAGCGCTCGCCAGCCCGCCCCGGAGCGCTAGCTAGCCAACCAGCCCGCCCCGAAGCGCTAGCTAGCTAACCAACCAGCCAGCCAGCCAGCCCCGGAGCGCTCGCCAGCCAGCCCCGGAGCGCTCGCCAGCCAGCCCCGGAGCGCCAGCCAGCCAGCCCCGGAGCGCCAGCCAGGCCGCCCCGGAGCGCCAGCCAGCCCCGGAGCGCTCGCCAGCCAGCCCCGGAGCGCCAGCCAGCCCAGGAGCGCCCGCCCGCCCGCCAGCCAGCCCCGGAGCGCCCGCCCGCCCGCCCGCCCGCCAGCCAGCCCCGGAGCGCCCGCCCGCCAGCCCCGGAGCGCCAGCCAGCCCAGGAGCGCCAGCCCGCCCGCCCGCCAGCCAGCCAGCCCAGGAGCGCCCGCCCGCCAGCCAGCCCAGGAGCGCCCGCCCGCCCGCCAGCCCCGGAGCGCCCGCCCGCCAGCCCGCCAGCCAGCCAGCCCCGGAGCGCCCGCCCGCCAGCCAGCCAGCCAGCCAGCCAGCCCCGGAGCGCCCGCCCGCCAGCCAGCCAGCCAGCCAGCCAGCCAGCCAGCCCCGGAGCGCCCGCCCGCCAGCCAGCCAGCCAGCCAGCCAGCCCCGGAGCGCCCGCCCGCCAGCCAGCCAGCCAGCCAGCCCCGGAGCGCCCGCCCGCCCGCCAGCCAGCCAGCCAGCCAGCCCCGGAGCGCCCGCCCGCCAGCCAGCCAGCCAGCCAGCCAGCCCCGGAGCGCCCGCCCGCCAGCCAGCCAGCCAGCCAGCCAGCCCCGGAGCGCCCGCCCGCCAGCCAGCCAGCCCCGGAGCGCCCGCCCGCCAGCCAGCCAGCCAGCCAGCCAGCCCCGGAGCGCCCGCCCGCCAGCCAGCCAGCCAGCCAGCCCCGGAGCGCCCGCCCGCCAGCCAGCCAGCCAGCCAGCCAGCCCCGGAGCGCCCGCCCGCCAGCCAGCCAGCCCCGGAGCGCCCGCCCGCCAGCCAGCCAGCCAGCCAGCCCCGGAGCGCCCGCCCGCCAGCCAGCCAGCCAGCCAGCCAGCCCCGGAGCGCCCGCCCGCCAGCCAGCCAGCCAGCCAGCCAGCCAGCCCCGGAGCGCCCGCCCGCCCGCCAGCCAGCCAGCCAGCCAGCCCCGGAGCGCCCGCCCGCCAGCCAGCCAGCCAGCCAGCCAGCCCCGGAGCGCCCGCCCGCCAGCCAGCCAGCCAGCCCCGGAGCGCCCGCCCGCCAGCCAGCCAGCCCCGGAGCGCCCGCCCGCCAGCCAGCCAGCCAGCCCCGGAGCGCCCGCCCGCCAGCCAGCCAGCCAGCCAGCCAGCCAGCCAGCCAGCCCCGGAGCGCCCGCCCGCCAGCCAGCCAGCCAGCCAGCCAGCCAGCCCCGGAGCGCCCGCCCGCCAGCCAGCCAGCCAGCCAGCCAGCCCCGGAGCGCCCGCCCGCCAGCCAGCCAGCCAGCCCCGGAGCGCCCGCCCGCCAGCCAGCCAGCCAGCCCCGGAGCGCCCGCCCGCCAGCCAGCCAGCCAGCCAGCCAGCCAGCCAGCCAGCCCCGGAGCGCCCGCCCGCCAGCCAGCCAGCCAGCCAGCCAGCCCCGGAGCGCCCGCCCGCCCGCCAGCCAGCCAGCCAGCCAGCCAGCCCCGGAGCGCCCGCCCGCCAGCCAGCCAGCCCCGGAGCGCCCGCCCGCCAGCCAGCCAGCCAGCCAGCCAGCCCCGGAGCGCCCGCCCGCCAGCCAGCCAGCCAGCCAGCCCCGGAGCGCCCGCCCGCCAGCCAGCCAGCCAGCCCCGGAGCGCCCGCCCGCCAGCCAGCCAGCCAGCCAGCCAGCCCCGGAGCGCCCGCCCGCCAGCCAGCCAGCCAGCCAGCCAGCCAGCCCCGGAGCGCCCGCCCGCCAGCCAGCCAGCCAGCCCCGGAGCGCCCGCCCGCCAGCCAGCCAGCCAGCCAGCCAGCCAGCCCCGGAGCGCCCGCCCGCCAGCCAGCCAGCCAGCCCCGGAGCGCCCGCCCGCCAGCCAGCCAGC